>NC_054548.1:13288773-13381273 GCF_017654505.1 Polyodon spathula | reverse complement strand
TTTCAATTAAAGATTATCCTGGATGGTTGATTTTCGTCCTATTATCAGAGCTTCTCCCCGTTCACAGGAAAGCAAACAAATAACATCTGGTGATTACCACTTATAATAAAGGTTATACAGTATGTTTTATGACAAGGGTTATGTTTCAAGAGACAATATTTATAAACGAGAAAGCCTCTTATCAGGTTAAAAAAAAAAAAAACAGAACTAATTACCTTATTTACAGATTTTGTATTATAAATCCATATTGTGATAAGCCTGCATTTGGGGGATTTTAAATAAAAACAAAACCCATATTGTACATATTTAGTTTCTAGTGAGCTACATGTTCTAAGGACACTGAAAAACGTTACATGGTAATGGGTGTTGTGTGCTGGAGCGAGATGTGCAGCAGCCATTGCGCCTCCAAGGGAAGTTCCAGTATTATTGTAAAGTGCTTAATACATTACTCAGTCGAAACGCAAAACAGAAGTGTGCAAGTGCTTTCATTTTCATAAAGACACAACAACTTTTTCTTTCAATCAAAACTACCTCTGAAGATCGTAAAGGCTTTCCTCTGCTTATGTGAAATATGTGTGGAATTAATTACGGTAAATCGAAAAACGTTTATTTATTTATTTAATAAAACAAATCACATTACAATAATCCCTGTCTATTACGCATACACATTTAAAACCAAGAGAGCCAAGACGTAGTGTAAACCTAATGACGCTGTCTGTGCACACCGGTATATTAAAACAAACGACAACCACACCAACATATGACGCGTTTATCCAAACTAACGACTACAGCTTTCCAAAAGTTTCATTGATCTTTCCAGGGCAGTGGTAGCGAAAACGGGAGTCCGTGCTCGAGTAAAACCCCCAAATCTTAAACCCTGTACTTTTATTAGTTGTTCTCAGTATTGTCGTACCCAAAAAAAAAAACTCACGACTTTATAACGCCACAACCTAACAAAGCCATTTTATGTGCTTTATATTACCCCCCCCCCCCCCCCCCCCCCCCTTGCTAATTAAAAATGACACCAGATGTAGCCAATTGAATATCTTTTCGTAGGTTTACGTCATGCAAAACTTATTTTTGGCAAATAGGAGTATGGAAGGGGTTGGACAAAGTTGTCCGTTTTTTATGTTCATAACAAGTTTGGTTGAACTCAGGGCGCTACAGAGAAAGGAACCCCAAGACAACCACAGAAAAAAGGAGAGTCACGTGGGGGGTAGGTGGCGGTTTCTATTGGTTACGACGGCAGGGAGAGGGCGTTCTGACGGCAGCGTGGGTTCGCCTGTGTGACACAATTACAACAACTTTGAGCTGGTGGCTGGGGGGAAGTTTGTGATATTACCAAATAACACCCCGTTTCAAAACCCCGTGTTCTCACCAGTCCATGTAATCCACGCTCTCGGTTGCATATAATATTTGAGATAAAACAATGTAAAAAGAAGACCACTTGGCGGGTTTGTTTTTCCTTTTTAAGGATTTATTATTATTATTATTATCATTATTATTATTTTTATTTTTCAATCCTGGAAAAAAAAGTTTTTCCCGTTTCATTTTTTTTTGTTCGCTCTTTAATTTTGGCGGAGGTTCTGGTTCGGTTCCCCGTTGCGTTTCCATGAAATCGTGCGGAGTGTCGCTAGCCGCTGCTGCCTGCGCTGCCGCTCTCAGTCTCGGCTCTGCTGGTGATGAGGAAAAGAAAATGGCGGCGGGAAAAGCGAGTGAAACCGAAGAGGACTTTCCTAGGCTGACAGCGCAGGAGAGAGACAGCCTGGCCGAAATAGACAGGTCAGAAACCGCGTGTTGCAAACAAAATTCGTCTTTTCTTTTAATTACATACGTGTTTTCTTGTTTCTAAGTGTGTAAATCGGTCCTGTTTTTGCAATCAAGTAACGCGGAGCCGCCTGTGTTGTCTTCTCTCTTTGCAGCCGAGTGTTTGGATTTTTGAGGCTTCATGAAGATGGCGCCAGAACGAAGGCCTTACTGTTAAAGGTATGTCAGAAAGGACAGAGCCGGTCCCTTTACAGTGCTATTTCGCGCATTGTGTTCCTGGGTAGTGTAGATAATCCATCAGAGTAGATCTTGTGCTGCAAGTTTTTTTTTTTGTATTGTTTTGTTTAACTCCCTTAATACTTGCGGTGTGTGAATCGTCAGAAATCGTGAGGCATTTAATTTAGGGGGGCATATACAGCTGTACTGTTACTATTACAGTAGTAGTGGTCTTTTTTGTTTTGTGTGCGCCAAAGTCAACTCAAAACATAAGTTATTGTAAGTCAGGAAGCGCACACTCCTGAATCAATTTTCCAGTGTAATCGAAACCAGCTTTCTCTGCACTGTTTTATAATACAAATGGGTCAGCATTTACGTTCACGTTTGTATACAAGTGCCCATGTACTATCGATATTTATAAAATGTGTTTGAAGTTGCTGTCATTGATTATATAGCATGCTGCGATTGCCTGCTGCGATTGTTCTTGTATTCTGCTGTCGTGTGTACATATTGCAGTTGTGGATATTTCGTTTCAAATTTTTAAAACAGTTTGTGCTATTATTTATATACGTGTCTGTCATGCATCATGCTGGTTGGGTCATTCTGATGTTGCCATTTCTGGCATGCAAAAACTAAACATAACCGTGTATGCACTTGTCAAAGCAACGATGCTGTCTGGTTTTGAATGAGGCATTTGTGATGAAGTTGTTGCTTCTATTTTTTAAACATAGTTTAGTAATGGCTGCTCGAATCGGCCCAAGATGGCGGGACAGGGAGGAGAAAAGTAAGAGAAATAAAGGTTGAATAACTTAACTATTGAGTAATTACAGTGTGGTCAGAAAGCAATTATAGATCTTTACACTGGTGAGCATTTTCTATTCTTTGTTTTAAATAACCAAAGATAGTGGTCTGTATTGTTGTGTGTGTGTATATATACCCTCTGAGTTTGCACCCGACATCAACCTGTAGCACACTGGGCATCGAACAAAGGCTACTATGGGTCATGTTTATATTCACTGGAATGATATAGTATGCATTTTCCATGAAATCCAATCAAATATCATATTGGTTTGGGCACCTTTTTAAGTTTTATTGTATCATAACATTTGTAGGATGACGGAAGCTAAAGACAGACGGTACAATGCTATTCTGACTGAAATGGGGGGGGGGGGGGGTATTTTTGTAGGAGTTGTCTCTTGAGCACTTTTAATACTTTTATATAATTTTGCACAAAGAAAACTCATATGAATCCAGAAGTTGTTTATTATTTTTAAATATATTGCAAGTTGATTTGGTTGAATTTGCTGTAAAACTGCATGTAAATTAAAATGTATTTACAATTTTTTACGTATTTTAACCAACGCACAAATGGGCTGTGAGGATTCGCTCAGGTGAATTACGGATATTGAACATCTATGTGTTACAGTCGTTGGTAAGCAAAGGGATACATCTATGAATAGTCAAAAGTGCAGGGTGCAGCATATTCATGTTGTTTATCCTATAGATCATGTAAACAGTGGGACTCAACTGTTAGTTTGTGCACAGAAGACTTGATGCAGGGCCTTGCTGAACGAGAGTGGTTTAATGTAGGGTTTGTTATTTGTCTCATGATTCAATTCATTTTAATTAGGGTATGTTATTGTTCAAATCGGGTTAATTATAATGTCTTAGGTGTTGTTGATGCCAGTGTCTTAAATTATATGGTTGGTCATTTTTCTGTGCTACATATTTGACTGTGAACTGTACTGAATGTATTGCCAGTCAGTAAAGTGTGTCAAACACCATGTGCTGAAGATGTATGCAGAGATCAATGTGATTCAGTGCTGAGTTAAATAAATGAATAGCTGTACTTTTCATACCTTACACATTTTAAGTAACATCTAAAACGCCTTAAGTTTATTCAGCATGTTAGTGGTCATTTTTTGATGCAGTTTGTAAACAATGCAACTTTTTGCAAGACCTAATGGTCTATGGAGCAGCTCAACACAATATCATTAAATAGTGAATGTAGGATGGCGGTCTACTTTTTGTGTGCCTGGTTTTTGGTATTGCATAGTTGTGGTGTGGAAGGCCTGTGTTTTTACTATTACTAATATACTTAATATTGTAGCAGTAAGTGTGAACTGCTAATTTATTTTTCCACTGATGCCTTTCCATATCTATTTTACAATAGAATAAAATGGTAATTTGCAAAGCTTCCTCCAGTTGCCGCATTGTTCTCCGGTGGTTTTAAATACTATGCTTGTACTGTATTTGAAACGGACAACTTTTAGTGGTAATGTGTTGCACATGAATGTGTTGTGATGAATGTTGATATTTAAAATTAGGATTTATAGACATTAACAATGTTGCTGTTTGGCATGCTGGTTGCAGAAGGTTTGCTAAACTTGATATAAATTACTGTAGCTTCTGGCTCGATTCATAACGCTGCTGAAGTGCAGTTGTGTTGCAGTATAATTCATAAGATCTGACACTTGATTTAAAGACACTTTATTAGTACAACTTTATTAGTAGGTCATATTGCAGACAGCAAATGTTCCTTATTCTGGGCCAGGGTAAAATGAATAAATGACTGTGGACCAGTATGCCCTATAACTTTTACCATAAGCTGTTTTTTCTTGCCCGATTCTAGACTGGTCAAATCCTTATGATATTGTACTGTTCATTGATATGCAAAAGAAAGTTGGTAGCTGTCATATCTATCTCTTTATAGGAAAAATAGAGTTGGGACGATATGGAAATCCTCAAGTAATTGTAAGCTATTGTGAAATTGTTCTTTATCAGCCAACCCATGAAAATCTTTGGTATTCTTATAGTGTTTTCCATGTTGCCTATAGTTATTAGTTTAAAGGAAATAAAAACTGCCTGACATTTTATTAAATAAAGTCGGCAAGTATTTACATAGCTGCTTGATACATTTTTCCTTTCAGATCATGGTTTGCAAAACAAGTAAAATAACTTCAGTCTCAAATTGATATGAACTCTGCCAGTGCTAAAATGTAGGTCTTTTTTTAACATGCTATTAATATACACCATTAACTGCAGTAAAAACAAACATCTCTGTTTCTACCGTTGGCTTCAGCTGCACAATGATAAAGAAAGCAGTTGATACTGACACGAATAAAGGAGTAATATATTGATTTTAAAGTAAACACATTAAAGTCTTTTAACGCTGTCTTCACACTGGGTTTGGTCTGCACTCGGTACGTTTTGTGTGAAGTGTGAACAACACAGTCTACTTGGGTATTTCTGTGTAAAGGTGATATTTTAAACCAGTGATTCAGGACATCATCAAAACTTTAAAGAAACACTCATTTAGGAAACAAATCTGTAGCATCTACGCAATCACCATTATCTTCTTGCCACACTGTTTTTCTGTATTAAAATGATTAAGGGATGTTGCAAAAAACTACATTTGTTTAGAATCGGACCGTGCCACCCAGAGATCAGTGCTAAAGCTGCAGTACACAAATACAGTTGTGGAAAGAACGTTTACTTATGGTGTACCAACCACCCTGCATAATTAATTTTTTTACATGTGACTTAACATTACTTTTATTGGCTTTGGTACAAGTACTATAGTGAATGGCCAAACACATTATGCATATCTTGATTACTTTATTGCAGCTTCCATTCAATAAGATATTGCTGAACTAGGGATGCAAGTCAGTTATGATTGGTTTGATTTTTTTTAATTTTATTTTTTCATCAGCTCTAAAACTAAAATGCATTTGTGTAGTAAAAGGAAGGTGACGTACCATTATTGCCAGAATTCCAGCATGGGAATCGCACATTTTCCAAGTTGCTCCCACATACAGCTCTGGAAAAAATTGAGACCACTGCAAAATTATCAGTTTCTCTGGTTTTACTATTTATAGGTATGTGTTTGGGTAAAATGAACATTTCTGTTTTATTCTATAAACTACTGACAACATTTCTACCAAACTCCAAATAAAAATATTGTCATTTAGAGCATTTATTTGCAGAAAATGACAACTGGTCAAAATAACAAAAAAAGATGCAGCGTTGTCAGACCTCGAATAATGCAAAGAAAATAAGTTCATATTCATTTTTAAACAACACAATACTAATGTTTTAACTTAGGAAGAGTTCAGAAATCAATATTTGGTGGAATAACCCTGATTTTCAATCACAGCTTTCATGCGTCTTGGCATGCTCTCCACTAGTCTTTCACATTGATGTTGGGTGACTTTGCCACTCCTGGCGCAAAAATTCAAGCAGCTCGGCTTTGTTTGATGGCTTGTGACCATCCGTCTTCCTCTTGATCACATTCCAGAGGTTTTCAATGGGGTTCAGGTCTGGAGATTGGGCTAGCCATGACAGGGTCTTGATCTGGTGGTCCTCCATCCACACCTTGATTGACCTGGCTCTGTGGCATGGAGCATTGTCCTGCTGGAAAAACCAATCCTCAGAGTTGGGGAACATTGTCAGAGCAGAAGGAAGCAAGTTTTCTTCCAGGACAACCTTGTACTTGGCTTGATTCATGCCAAAGCTGCCCGATTCCAGCCTTGCTGAAGCATCCCCAGATCATCACCGATCCTCCACCACATTGCACGGTGGGTGCGAGACACTGTGGCTTCTAGGCCTATCCAGGTCTCCGTCTAACCATTAGACGACCAGGTAGGTGCTGGGCAAAGCTGAACATTGGACTCATCTGGGGGTGCTTCAGCAAGGCTGGAATCGGGCAGATTTGTCTTTGTGAAGGGCGCATGAATCAAGCCAAGTACAAGGTTGTCCTGGAAGAAAACTTGCTTCCTTCCGCTCTGACAATGTTCCCCAACTCTGAGGATTGGTTTTTCCAGCAGGACAATGCTCCATGCCACAGAGCCAGGTCAATCAAGGTGTGGATGCACGACCACCAGATCAAGACCCTGTCATGGCCAGCCCAATCTCCAGACCTGAACCCCATTGAAAACCTCTGGAATGTGATCAAGAGGAAGATGGATGGTAACAAGCCATCAAACAAAGCTGAGCTGCTTGAATTTTTGCGCCAGGAGTGGCATAAAGTCACCCAACATCAATGTGAAAGACTGGTGGAGAGCATGCCAAGACGCATGAAAGCTGTGCTTGAAAATCAGGGTTATTCCACCAAATATTGATTTCTGAACTCTTCCTAAGTTAA
Organism: Polyodon spathula; assembly: GCF_017654505.1. Taxonomy (NCBI): domain Eukaryota; kingdom Metazoa; phylum Chordata; class Actinopteri; order Acipenseriformes; family Polyodontidae; genus Polyodon; species Polyodon spathula. The sequence goes on along the minus strand of NC_054548.1, from coordinate 13,374,147 downwards.
AACATTAGTATTGTGTTGTTTAAAAATGAATATGAACTTATTTTCTTTGCATTATTCGAGGTCTGACAACGCTGCATCTTTTTTGTTATTTTGACCAGTTGTCATTTTCTGCAAATAAATGCTCTGAATGACAATATTTTTATTTGGAGTTTGGTAGAAATGTTGTCAGTGGTTTATAGAATAAAACAGAAATGTTCATTTTACCCAAACACATACCTATAAATAGTAAAACCAGAGAAACTGATAATTTTGCAGTGGTCTCTTAATTTTTTCCAGAGATGTATTTGCAACTTTCACTATGGGGGGGAAAATCCTGCAGAGAAGCAGGGAAGTTACTTTATCAGGGTATGAAGTTAAGGTCACAAAGGGCAAGGCAATGTTGCCTACGTTGGGCGCAAGTCAGTGTTTTCTTGGTGATTCGCACTGGAGTCCTGCATCGGGTCGGGTATCCTCGGGGCCCGCGGGTGACCTACAAAAGCGGATGAGGTTCGGGTCTGAATGTGGCCTTCTTTGTGGTGTGCGGTTCCAGTGCAGGTAAAAAAAAAAAAAAAACAAAAAAAAATACATTTTTGGGTCTGAATTCGGGTCTGACAAAATGTTTTTTGACTACTCGCCTGTAACCCTTTCCCAAATAATGTATTAGAAGGTAAATGTACTGTACTAGTATTTCTTGCAGTAAAGCAGGAGGCAATTAGGGAGCAGTCAGCTGACCAAGCAGTGGTGTTCTTGCTTATTTGATACGTCTGCAAGGTCTTTTATCACATCTACTTGGTGATATGAAAAATGTTTGTGAACGAGGTGAAACAAAACATAGCGCACGGTTTATATCATGTAGTTTAAGAGGTAAATCAGAAGTGTGGAATTATTTTGGGATTGCAACGAATGAAAATAATGAACATGTGACTGGATTTGCTGGTTGTAAAACCTGTCTATGTTTTTGTGTATGACAGCCACAAAACTGGTACTTATCTCTGCGAAAGCACAGGTGTAGCTCCCTTTCAACTGGTGGCTCGAAAGGAATGGACAGGTATTTTATAGTAAAGTAAGTATAGATAGTTAATATGTTACAATGTTAAAGTTTATCCAGACCACTAGAGAAAGCTACCACGCTGTATAGCCTATTGTGTAAACTCAATCTGTGTATAATGGTAGAGGTATCTGTGTGTGAATGTGAGAGCATGAGAGTCAGTCGGCGCAGGCAATAGGTAAAGGACAAACACTTGCAGGTTCTGTTAAAGCAGATCGCGTCACGGGCAAGAAGATAGTGTTGCAGCGTGTTGCGGGTTCAGGTCGGGTCCTGTAATAGCAGGTCCGGGTCGGAAGCAGGTTGTGAAAATCGGACCCACGCAGGACTCTAATTCACACAGTAATTGTTGCAAAAATAAAATATAGGTCATTTTTCCATTGTAAAAATAAAATGGTATAAAATATCCAATTTTTAAAAACAAACTTTTTTCATAATGAAAAAATACAAAGGATAATTTTGCAAACCACAAATATTCAGGGTAATTTTACTAAAGTCTGTTACCCTGCTAACAAGAGTTAAATATAGCGCTTGCCTGTGTCCTGTAATTAAAGCTTTTTTTTAAAACCCACTGCCATGTGTTCAATAATTTAGGGTAAGCAAGTTCAACTCTGTTTCAATAACATGTTGTGCACTGGTGAACGAACGTTTTAATCAATGCATTTTTAAATGCTAAAAATAGTTTTCTTTTAGAAACATGACTGGTTCTAATTCATGGAAATCGTGAAATCAGTCCTCACCATGAAAAAGTACAGCCTTGGTGATACAACAGCACAAATAAGCGATGTCAGTGAGGGGAAAGTTAGACAGATTTTCAGGCACATTGGCTGAAGATTTAGTGTAATAACGATAGTGGTCAAATGAGTTGTTCGGTCAGCTCTCTGTCTGCGCAATTGTAGTTTGCTAACCGCTGTAACCTGTACAAACAATGCAACTTTGGGGTGGGGGGGAAACCCCAAAAAACTCGAAGCAGAAACAGTCGGGCAGTGGAGAGTGCTCTGCATCACAATGATGAACAGCTGGATGTGCATAATGTTAGATGTTTGCATTTGAGAGACTATAGTTTTACAGTTCTTAATGTAAATCCTTTGCAACTGTACAGTTTTGTTCTGGTGCATTGCTGGATACTCGATCCAGGGGAAAAAGTGTTCTGTTTTAAAGCATACACATTCTAGCCTGTTTAGTGAAAGCACATGTTTTGCTAGTTAAAAAGCAGAAAGGTATTGCACAAAAATAAATGAAAACAGAAATTGATCCACTTCTATATTGGGTTTTGTTCACTATTGTTATCTCTCCTACTCGTTTCATAATGCAGGGAGCTGTTGCTTGAACCATACATAGTTATTTGCTTGTTTTTTATTTTGTGTATTTTTTTATTTTTTTGGTGTAAAGGATTTGAGCAGAACTAATTACCTTTTTTTTTTACCAAGCTGTAAATTTAAAAAGGTAAGTTTAAGTATAGGTCTACATTATTTGAAGGATATTTACGTGTGTAAAATAACAGCGAAGCATTGAACAAACTCAACTGCAGATGCCAAAGAAATGGACAGAAAACCTGTTTTGACATTTATTTGTGAAATGCCTAAATGATCCAAACACAGTGGAATGCAAACTGTACAAGCTGCTCTTATCGTATGAAAGCACAACCAATTTCTTCAGCACTTGATGTAAGTTCATATTATTATTAGTATTGTTATTATTGTTACTGTCAGACATTGTTTTGGACCCATTTCTTACCTGAACATTAGGTAAATCCTAGAACACTTTGCTTCTGCTTTTTCAGACCACTGTACTTCCTTTTTTATTTTTTAAACGTTTGAGTTAGCATGGAGCTCACAGACAGTGAACACGTATGACTGAAAATTCCTGGAGGCGTGGTCATATTGAGTTCAGTCTAACAGCATCCCTTCCTCTGTTTGCACTTCATTAATTAGTGATACAATACATCTGTCTCGTGGCTTAGTGCTGGGAGGTGCACAGTAAAAATAATGGCAACAATAATACATTATGATAACGAGTAATTTTTTTTGCAGGACGATATTAGACAGAATTCAGTTGAATTGTAACAGAGCAGGCCAGCTGGCCCTGAGCAAGTTTGTGAATGGGTTGTAGATCTGATGTCCTTGTGTTGACAGACACCGACGACAATGACGGGTAGGCATGTAGGCAACTTTTGAGAGGCACTGTGGCAATTGCCACTGGTGCCATTGGTTATTTTGCAATATTCTGTGTTTGGAGAGAGTCACAATGCTTTATATTGTTATGGCAAGGTGATCAGTAAGGAATACAATATTATTATTTTCTCTATAAATGATGTATGTGCAGGCCTGTTTACAGCGTTGGAATAATTAAAAAAAAAAAGAATTGTTTGTGGTAAACAAAGCAAATACGAATTGGTGTTTTTGTTATAAGACCAAGTTTTTGTACAGTAGTTCAAAGTAAAATTACAGTTAATGTAAGGTTGTTAATGCGTAGACCAGAAGTTAGCATTAAAGTACAGTATTTGTTAAAACTACGTGACTGGACATTTCCAGTACAATCTCACCTGCATTAGGAATTATCTTTCTATCTTTCTATCTTTCTATCTAAAATGTTTAAGTGGAAAGGAAGATGTTATAAGCAGAACGTATAAGGCCAAAACAGAGCAATATATCTACCACTTCTAAAAATGAAAAAGATACAAAAAAGAAAATCTGCAAAACAGACATGTGCAGCAGGCACTTGGTTTGGCAGTCTCTCCAGCAAAAGGCCAAAAGGGCAGTGTGGCGAACAAGAATGCAAAGCTGATAAAACAGTGGGTGCTCTTTGAGTGTTCTTTGGCAGTATGACCTGCACTTGGCTTCCTTTACCTAGCCAAGCAGTCAATGCACCTTTTTAAATAAAGGGGTCGCAATGCCATGAATTTGAAATGAGTCTTGCAGTTTTGTTTAATATTCACTAGTTTGAGCAGTTATTTTTTTATCTACTTTGTAAAATTTGTCATTTTAGGCCTCTCTTGAAAACAGTACAGCTTTGTCTCAGTCTGTTAAATCATTTTTCAATAATCAGCGGTAACATAAATAATAAATGGTTTTTGCCAGGTCTGGAAGCTGTGTAGCTGAAAAACCCTATTGTGGCAAATGAAACATTGCTAGTGTAGATTTTTTTTTTCTTCAAGTTTCACAGCAGATGCATGTCTTGTTTGTGGAAAGTGCTTGTAAGTACACTGATTTAGTAGGAATAAAAGAACAGAAAGATCTATTTTTGTAATGAGACAATTTGCAATAGGCATTATGGCTTGCAATTTACTTTGTGCTTTAATGTTGCAGCTACTGTAGTTGTTGTGCACTGCAAAAAACTAATCAGTGCTTGCAAACTTTGTCCCATTGAGGATCCAGGACTCAAACCCCCCCCCCCCCCCCCCCAAAAAAAAAAAAAAAAAAAAAAAAAAAAAAACACAAACAAACTTCACGGTTGTCATAAATCATTTTCCTGGATTAAAAGCACTTAAATGTACGTGTGTGAACTGTAAAGGATTACTTTAACATCAAAACCATGTCAGCCTTTCAAATACTGTTCCACGAAATAGGTTAAGCAGGTAGGTCATTTTATTTTAAAGTTGTCTAGCAATCCAATTAACATACTCATTTTAACATCCATTTAACTGCTGTCAGCTACTTTTCGTACATGTCCAACTACTAAAACATACAGAAATATCTGAAAGTCAAAGTAACTGTAATTTCTTACCGGTAGGCCTACTGTATTACTGTGATAACTACTTTTTTTAAAATTATATCTCAACATATGTTAAATGTTCACAAAGCCAGAAAAAAATATTGATCAGCTATGTGTTATCATTTAACGTGATAAAACACAATCGGAACGATTAAACAAACATCCATTTGAAAAAATAATAAAATAAAATACTGCTATTATGTTTCAGTTTTGTACTCTTAAAGTCATTACAGGAGCAGCTTATCATTAGGGTGTACGAACAGAGTGTGATCGAGTTCATCCTCTCATTCTACCACCAACTAATACAGTGGAATAGCTGTATGCCCATTTCAGTTTACAAAAGCTCCCATATTTTGAAAACTAAACGTTGACAGGTATGCGAATTCTCTTTCGCAGTCAGCTATGCTCGCTGGAGGAGTTTCCACTGCAAGTGTTTTTTGGTTTAGTTTTTCAGGGTCTTCATGCATAGAATCAAGGATTATAATCCTTACACAGAATAAAGATAACATTATGGAACCACCACCCCTAATGTTACCATGGTGACCACCCCTAAGTACGTGAATGGGACCTAAATTAAGTTCATAGTTATTTGGTTTAAACGTCAATATTAGTAACCGGACAACCACTTAATGTGGAAATAAACAAAAAGAAAGATTACCTTAAAATGATTGAGAAGATTCGATGTTGCTTTAGTTGAGCCAGAAAGATCACCATAGCAATAATTGCATTTTACAGGGTATTTACTCTTGTCATCTGGCTTATCTATCGCTTTATAGTCCTGCTGTATCACACTGAACTCTTCTTGACACCTTTACAGTAGGGTTGACTTTCCTAAATAGAATGATACCACAATGCTCTAGCCTTCTAACATCTATGCAGGGTATTTATAGTCATTTAATAGTTACAACTGGTGTTTTACTCAGAACATCAAAGCATCCAATAAATGGCAGTTGAATAATTTAAATGATCTGCCATTGTTTGTCAAACTGTCTTGCATTCATACGTAAAAGACTGAGAAGATCATGAACATGCGAGTTGATTTGAGCTGAATGCATGGTAATTGTAGAGGTGCGATTTGCAGGTCTCATCTTGATGAACAGGTTACACACAGGTGAAAACAACTCGCAATTTATTGAACAGTGTTTAAATGCATTTGAAATGCTTTTGAAGCTTTCCCATGATTTTAAATACAAATGCAAATACTTGAATTTCAGAATAGGTAAATACCAAGTGAAATGCAAATTGTTCAGTTTTGCATTTAAATACATTTTAAATGTGTTTGCGTTTGACACCAAGTCTGGTGGCAATTTGCTGTGAATGTTTATGCTTAAGTGTGCCAACACATCTTATTACGTGTGTATTTGCTTTGCTTGTTAATTTTTCTTCTGTGCCCCTAACGGCTGTGCAGTAGCACAGAAAACCTCATGCACAGACCTGCGTTTGCCGATGGGTGTGCCGATACTTGGATTTTCCAAGTAATTGCCTTTTAAAAAAAATAAAATAAAAAAATTTGAAGTTTTTAGGTATTAATTAAATGGAATAAAACTATTAGCAGTTAAAGCGCTGCCATGGGGAGAGTATGATGGGTCATACATCTTGGATAACTGGTTTGCGTCCAGGCTGTGCAAAGAGACAGAACTTTGCCGGGGGCTTCGCACTGGTTCCGATGCTTCCAGGGTTGAGGATGGGAAACCCAGGGACTTGCTCTCCTTCGTGCAACAGCTCGGCTTAAAAGCGATTCTGGCTGAGGTTGGAGAACGCTCATACGCCCTCGGAATGTCTGTGTTGTGTGGGGACTCGCTGTGGTGAGGAGAAAAAAAAAAACATAATTGAGCATTTCAAATTGGGGGAGGGGGGATAAATAAATAATAATTGGTCACTCTTTTTTTTTTTTTTTTTTTTTGGAAAAATAAAAAGCCCTAAAAAACTTTGACACCGTTAGCGATTTGTTCAACTAATGCAATACTGTTTTGTAACCTGATCATTCAATTCAGATGGTTTGTACAATCTTTTCAAGTGTGACTTGTCAGTGTCGTATTGATTTTATTCAATATTTCCAGAAGTGCTATCCTATCATTGCCTTGTTTTGTGTTTTTTTTTAGAACAAAAGACGTTCTGCTGTTTCTCATGCTACAAAAAGTTGGAAATTTGTTCGAATTCTTGGGGGGAAGAAAAAAAAACTTGAATTGGACACAAGTCGCAGAGCAATTTGGTGTTTTCTGTTCTGGTGAATTGCTTCACCATTCTGTTAAATAATTTTGAGCATGTATTGAATATTGCTGCTGTACAGGTATTCATAATTCATCTAGAGCTGCTACTGCTGCTGCTGCTGCATTTAACAGCATGTATAGGGGTTAATTTCATATGTTGATACACGTGTATCATGACAAGTAATAAAGCAATATCTATTTATTGATATTGTGTCTGGTGGTTAACTCCCTCTTTGAGAGCACTTTGGTTAAAAGAACACTGCTTGCTTTGAGGGGTGTTATCTTAGCAGGAGACTACTGTACTTTCATTGTCAGTTTATGGCCTGATGCAGAGGTAGAAATGTCACTGCTCCAGATGAGGAGAGTCTTCTTCCTATTGGCTTTTAAAACATTCAGTTAATTGCTATTGATTGGTACCTTAATGTAAAGGTGAGGGAAGGGCAGTGTTTCAGTAAATGAATAAATATATTTTTAAAATTAGTTCTGTGAAGTTTTTACAGACTTAATCTAAATTTGCCAATACTTTTTTCATGAACAAGCATTTGAAATTCCTTGAAGCTTAACAAAAGAAAAAAACAAAATTAAGATTGTTTGTTAAACTACGAGAAATTGTGTATTTTGGTCTTTGTCATATTAATTGGTGAGTAATTTTCACTAAATGTTTAATTCTCTTATATTAAGTGTAGGGTACCAATACTTTTGTCTGACTTTGTGTGTATTGATTGGGAACGCATATTATACCTTGTCTCCATGGACAGTCAACTGGTGCGCTTGAATTGTTCTGAATTGTCCCAGAACTTGAGTTGATGAACAACTCAAGTTGGTGAGAAAGGGGCAGCTTCCATGCTTTTCCCGAGTTGCCTGACTTATCACATGAGTTTGGCAAGAAATACTTGCGAGTTAAAGGTCAAGATGTGCATTAGCTGCAGACAGTATTAGTCAAATTGTCAATTTAAAAGATAAATCCATCTAGATATTCTTTTGCATTTGTTTCATACAGTACCTATACCCCTGGCAGACTGGTATGCAGAACAGGGAAAGAAGGGCTGGACAAGGGACAAGATGTCAAAGTAGATAGAGTGGCAGTGATAAAGCCAGTTTGCTTGAAAACATTAAGTAGACAAATTATTTAAAAAAAAAATCTGGAATTGATCTGATACAATCAGAAACCCAGAGGCACTGTAAACCTGTTTTCTTTTTTTTTTTTTCTTTACCAGTTTCATTTTAAATGGTCATTTCAGCTTGTAATTGACATTGAAATTGGAATGGGAAACTGATTAGTTTTCAATAGCTATCAATGCAATGTAATATTTTAGACACAGCCCAGTTATTTTTCTCTGTTTGGTGTGGAAATTACTTTGCCTTCAAGGAAGTATTACTGGGCCTTGTATCATTGCATGACAACTACTGCAATGGATAGAAAACCACACTTGGACTAGTGCTCTGAGAAGTGGAATATTACTAAAGCGAATCCAGTGACAATGCCATCTGATGGGGCCAGAGCAATGGTTGGTTGTGAAGCAGAGCTTATTTCTGTGGTGTGGAAGGATGCAGCTTACCCCAATTTAAAGAGTTCTTACCACTGGTAAAAATTATTATTTTTTTTTTCCGTACTGCTTTTAGTACTGAAATATGATTTTACAGTCTGTTCATGTAAATAGTTGCATTTTGATTTTATACATTTTAAAAGTTTTAATGTTTGTGGCTTTCTGCCTCTTTAATGGCCAGATGTTTATCAATATGGCACTTGTTGCCAAAAAGGTTGGACACCCCAGTTACAGACCATTCTCATGCCAGTGTAACCTACAGGAGTGTCTACACTGAATGCAAGCTAATTATCTGCATCAAAAGCAAATGTTATATAAAATCAAAATGTATGTTTAGTGTGTTGAGTACCAATCAATGGTAATTAACTTCCTTATTGAGGGTTTTAAAAGCTGATTTAAAAGCAAATTTTCCTTTCCTGCTGGGCATTAACGGCTGTAAACTGTCAATGAAAATACGTCCTGAAACTAACAAATGCAACCGATTCATCACGTAACTGTGACCTTTCTTTAACCCTACCCAAGAGCTACTGGTGTGGAAGCTTGTGAATTTCTTTGTCGAGTTTAATCGGAGAATAAATTTTGCCCAGGACTAGAAACCCACAATTGATACATTGTGTTTTAAAATAAAATACAAATTAAGACCACATCTATTGGTTTATGATGGATTGGATAATGTAAGACAAATAAAAAAATAGTAATGTAAATTAGGGTTTACTGATTAAGTTGCAATGTATTTTGCAAGATTTGTCCCATAAGGCCATTGAAATAGCACTTTCATTCTTGTTACGAAATTATATATGTTTGTGTGCATTTTATTTAGAGATAAAAGAATCGTTAGGTCTAAGAATACACATAAATTGAGCATAGGTTCTGGTTACATATCTAATGAGACTAGGGATCTGATTAGCATCTTTTAGTCTCCTGAATTCTGATTAGTACCAAGGATGCTGACTGTATCCTGGTTTTTGTCTTTAAAATAAGACTGACCAACAGAACAGTGTTGTAAAAATAAATCCCTGATGTCCAGCCCTAACCTGAAATACATTTGCCTTCTGGGGAGAGCACTACTTTGTATCAGAGCTACAAACCTATTGCTAAACATCTTCCCAAATTAATAAACTTGATACAGCGCCTTGCAAAAGTATTCAGGCCCTTTGACCAATTCTTTCATATTACCGAATTACAACTGGTACATTGAAATTTCGTTTTTTTCATATTTTATTTTTAAACACTGAAACTCAGAATCAATTATTGTATGGTGACATTGGTTTTATCTTTGGAAATATTTTTAAGAAAAATAAAAAACTGAAATATCTTGCTTGCATAAGTATTCAACCCCTGTGCTGTGGAAGCTCCCAGTTTGAAATTGCCCTAACGAGGACACAGTTACCTTACCATTGGCCTCCGCCTGTGAACCATTAAAGTTGTTGTCACATTTTCTGGATAAAAACCCCACTATTGAAGGCTCATTGGTAAGGCTGTGAATCTGAAGGAAAATGAAGACCAAAGAGCATTCTACAGAAGTTAGAGATAAAGTAATACAAATGCATAGATTAGGGAAAGGGTACAAAATAATATCCAAGTGTTTTGGATATCCCAGTGAGCACAGTTGGATCAGTAATCAGGAAGTGGAAGCTGCATCACACCACCCAGGCACTGCCAAGAAAAGGCCGTCCCTCAAAACTCAGCGCACAAACAAGGAGACTTGTGAGAAGTCACAGAGAGGCCAACAATCACTTTGAAGGAGCTACAGAGTTCAGTGGCTGGGAGTGGAGTAATGGTGCACGAGTCAACCATATCAAGAGCTCTGCATAACACTGGACTGTATGGGAGGGACGCAAGAAAGAAGCTGTTACTCAAAAAGTACCATCTGAAAGCACGTCTGGAGTTTGCCAGAAAGCATGAGAGTGACCCAGCTGTGATGTGGGAAAAGGTTTTATGGTCAGTTGAGACCAAGATAGAGCTTTTTGGCCAAAACTCAAAGCGCTTTGTGTGGCGCAAACCTAACACGGCCCATGCCTCAAGACACACCATCCCTACAGTGAAGTATGGTGGTGGCAGCATCATGCTGTGGGGATGCTTCTCATCAGCAGGGACTGGGCATCTTGTTACAATTGAAGGAAGAATGGATGGAGCAAATACAGGAAAATACTGCAAGAGAATCTGCTTCAGTCTGCTAAAAAACTGAAGCTTGGGAGGAAATTCACCTTTCAAGAACAAAAAGGTGAATGTCCTAAAGTGGCCCAGTCAAAGTCCTGATCTCAAATCACATTGAGAATCTGTGGCACTATTTGAAAATTGCGTCCCACAAGCGTCGTCCAACCAACCTGAACAACCTGGAGCAAATCTGCCAAGAAGAATGGGCCAAAATCGCTCCGACACTGTGTGCAAAGCTGGTACATACTTACCCCAAAAGACTTAAAGCTGTTATTGCAGCGAAAGGTGGCTCTACCAAATATTAATGTGTGGGGGTTGAATACTTATGCAAGCAAGATATTTCAGTTTTTTTATTTTTCTTAAATATTTCCCAACATAAAACCAATGTCACCTTACAATAAGTGATTGAGTTTCAGTGTTTTAAAATAAAATATCGAACAGAACGAAATTTCAATGTACCATTTGTAATTCAGTAATATGAGAGAATTAGTCAGGGGTCTGAATACTTTTTAAAGCAAGGCACTGTATAAGCGTGTTTTGCTTAGAATATACAATTGGTTTATAATAGGGTCTTAAAGCTAGCCCCTTGAGGAGGATCTGGACAGAGCCAGATACTTACTTCAGGGGCTGATAAGAGATTTGTAGAACTAACTAAGAAACATGTCTCTATTTAAGTCTCTATTTACAACATTGTATTGTCTTGTTGTTGATTCTGTTATGATCTGTGCTTATGGAAAATGGAATAACTGTTGGACTGTATTGAATAAAACATATTTGTTGAAATCTACAACGGAGTTTGGAGTTTTAGTTCAATTGTAATTCCTGTACTCAGTCCCGTACAAATAAAAACAATATACTTACTATCTATGAGAAGATTTAGTTTAGGTTTCTCCTGCAGAGAAATTACAAACCTCAAGTTACAGTGAGAAAAAAAAATAACCAAGTAGTATATATTTCAGTTCAGATATTCTGAGGTAATTTTTGGTGCAGTAAATTATATGTGTCACACTCTTGGATTTAACTGCCACACCAGCATTGTCCTGCTGCTTAAACCATTACACACTCCTAATTCGCTGGTACAGTACTCACTCCCCGGACCTACCAACTCCCACATAATAGACTGTCAGTAACTATCACTGATAAATATACTATAGTCAAAGTAGATTAGCCACACATACTGCTACATACAGGTAGGCTACTGTTTTACGGAAAATAAGTAACCGCTGTATTTCTGAAATCATGTAATAAAATATTGCAGTGTTTGAAAATCGTAGTATTATTAATAAAGGCCGCCCTCAAGCACCACAGTCATTTTGATCAATTTAAAATAAATGCCGGGGCGCCAAATTGAAGTAATACAGTAGTTATACTGACAGATGCACGAAGAAAGGAAAACTAACCTTTTATTTCTAAAACAACACTGGCGTGCCAACTAAACAAAATGTGCTTTTCTTTTCTTATTTCTCTATAAAATCGAGGATTTTGTTTTTAAAAAAACGAGTGAATGAAATTCAGTGGCTTGAAACCGGATGGGATTACAGCTGAATAAACTTTTGCAGCAACAAATATCTGACGAAAAAGGTGAATCTTGAACAGACGACGCAGAATGAACCACGTCAGTATTCAATTATTGCGTAGCACGATTTCTGTTTTAAACAGTGTTTTGGTCATTGTAAAAGACTGATTAAAATAATCCTAATTACAGAGTAGAATTGAAAAATGGAGGAAGCCAGAAGCTGGGGGCTCTGTGGCAGAATGTGTGACAAAGCATTGTGCAGAGGGTCTGTGCATTCTCTCGGAGGATGCAGATGTGTGTGAAGCGTGCACTCAAAGTGAAAAAAGAGAGAAAACAAAATAGCTATTGTGTGATTGCAATGATTCAAACTACTAAATATTTAAAGGACAAAGTAGGTCAAGTATCTGAATTGAAATGTCAAATAAAACATTTGGAAAGTGACTCAGTAACGAATAGCCGAGAACTGGAAGCGTCTACAGCAGAACGGTTACTTCCTGCCACTACACAATTAGAATTGAGAGGAGAAAATAGCAAGTTGCGGCATAGATCAAATTCCGCCTCGTTAGAATTGGATACAACTCGGAACCGATTGAATGATATTCAGATAGCATGTCAGGAACTATAGAATGTTTCAGGGGAAAACAAAAATAGAACTTTTGTTAAAGAATTGAGGTAAACAAAAGACAGGCTGAAAAGGCAAAAACAAAAGAATGAGGCAATTCAGAGGAGAGTTGCAGCTTTGGGGTTATCACAGCTTTTTGAGCAGAGTGAGTCAGGAATTGACAGACTCCGATAGTGACACAGAGGAACTCCGTTGGGGGTACAGGAACAGGCAGTGTTACAGCAACAGCCAGGTATGGCTGCAGCGGATGAGGAAGATGAACAGTTGGTAGATACTGAACAGCTGTATGGAGGAGGGCTTAAACATTCTCTTGGTAATATAGCTGAAAGAGTGAAAAACAGACAAGGTCAGCAACTGTTTTCCGGTTCCCCTTAGAGTCATAAACCAACAACAATAATACCAAAACAAGTTGCTCCCGTCCATACAAGGAGAGTAAGGACAGCGTGTACTGTAAATGGTCAGGGTCTAACCACATACACTTACACCGATCAGCATAACTTGTATTTATCTGAATTAAATGTTTTGCAGCAACAGTTACCAAAATGGGACGGTGTTGGGGATCTGACATCGTAAGTTGATGAAGTTCGCTCCTTACAACGATCAAGTGCTTTGACTATTAAAGATTGTTGTAAATTGTTACAAGCCATATTGCCCCATGATGTTCCTGTTCCAAAAGATCTTGTTACACCCCCTCCATCGGCTAATATTAATGATCCAGTTGTCTGGCCAGTGCGTGAGAGACACTTAGAATTAATGTGCCAAGCTGCAGAATACTGTGTCACAGCAGACATTCGTAAAATTCTAGAAGGTATGCCTAAGGAAGATCAACACCCTACCGAGTTCTTGAACTTTTTTGACAGTATACATTCGAAATCGGGGTACTGCGCAACGTGTTGAATTAACGGGGAACAGTGTTACATTCTGGGGCTTGGTTATTAATAAATGCAAATATCACGTTACACTTGCTACAGACATGTGCTCGAGACTTAGACTTAGAGATCCTCTTCTAGCAAACGTGGGTTGGGATATTCATGAATGCCTTATCGCTTGGAGTCAGTAGCAGATACACTCCCTCCTAATGCAGTTAAAACGAAAGTGTCTCCAGTAGTCACCAGTGAAGGTCAAATTATGGGAAACTGTTTTAATTGTTATAAATCAGGACATATGCAGAACGATTTTAAAAGTCCTTGTATGTGTACTATTTATAAGCGATTTGGACACACTAAAGAGCAATGTTATTGGATAGGAAGTGGTATGCAGGCTAGAGGACTAATTTATGTGTCAAATTTACGTGGAGATTGTTATGGTTGGTCTGTAGTCAATACTAGTCTAAAAGGCCAGTCTAGTGTGGTTGATACAGATTCGACTTTAACAATTGTACATTCTGACCCACCTCATATTGCTCGTGCTTCTCCGCTATGCAACACTAGGAGCAACAGCTTTTCTGTTCAAGTTCACTAATTAGGACGAGGGCTGTGGAACCGACCGATTCGTTAGTGCTGACTAACCCATATCTATATCTATATCTATATCTATCTGTATCTAGCTAGCTGTCTAATATCTCGGTGCCTATAAGAAGTATTCACCCCCTTTGACATTTTCACAGTTCTGGACATTTTCACAACCTGAAATCTTAATGCATTTAGATGGGATTTTTTTTTTCCCTTTTGATTTACACTACCTACTCAACACTTTCAATGTGTGAATAAATGGAGGGGGGGAACAAATCAATTAAAAATAAAAACCTGAAAAGTCTTCATTAGATAATTTTTGCTATGACACTCCTAAATAAGCTCAAGTGCAACCAATTGCCTTCAGAATTCACGCATTAAGTTATATGGAGTCCATCAATGTGCAATAAAAGTGGTTCACATGATTTCAGATTAAGTACACCTGTCTCTGTAAGGTCCCACAGTTGGGTAGTGCATTCAAAGCAAAGATATTACCATGAAGACCAAGGAGCTTTCAAAACAACTCTGGGATAAAGTTGTGGAAAGGCACAGATCCAGGGAGGGGTATAAAAAGATTTCAAAGGCATTGAATATCCCTTGGAGCACAGTCAAGTTGATCATTAAGAAGTGGAAGGTATACGGCACCACCCAGAATCTGTTTTAGAGCAGGCAGTCCTCCCAAACTGAGCAGCCGGGTAAGAAGGCAGGTCAGAGAAGCCACCAAGAGGCCAATGACAACTCTGAAAGACCTACAGCATTCCATGGCTGAGATGGGAGAAACTGTCCATGTGTCGTCAGTAGCTGAGGTACTCCACAAATCTGGCCTGTATGGAAGAGTGGCAAGAAGGAAGCCTTTTCTGAAAAAAGTCCATGTAAATTCCCGCTTGGAATTTGCAAAAAGGCATGTTGGAGACTCTGAAAAGATTGAACTATTTTGCCTAAATGCAAAGCGTTATGTCTGGCGCAAACCCAACACAGCACATCACCCAGGTAACACCATCCCTACAGTGAAGCATGTTGGTGGCAGCATTATGCTATGGGGATGCTTTTATCAGAAGGGACTGGGAAGTTTGTCAGGGTAGAGGGCTTGCCTCCTTAAGTGTTGAGTAGGCTGTGCAAATCCAAAGGAAAAACAATCCCATTTAAATGCATTAAGATTTCAGGTTGTAACACAACAAACTGAAAACGTCCAAGGGGGGTGAATACTTACTATAGGCACTGTATGTGTGCGTGTCTGTATAAATTAATGCACTTGCCCGTCACTCGCAATTTCCGGCTCATGAAGTTCTGCTGAATTAAAGTACTACTTCTGTTGAAAATATAGTACTGTACCAACAAAACCAACTACAGTACCTCTAAATGGTAGCCTGTTTGTTTTAAAACAGTCCTTTCAGCTATTTCTTTTTGTCATTGTATCTTTTTTGTGTTCCCTGAAATTCTTATGGTCACTGGTCACATCCTTCAGGGGTTTCTGTGTGTTCAGGCATTTATTTTACATTTCGCCACAATTTGCCATTCTGTTTTAAATTCCACCAGTGTGTAAATCGGCCCTATCAAACTTTAATATAGCGTGAAGTGACACGAGCAAGAACAACGCTCCGTTGGAAACAATCCTCCCAATGGAAATGTAGAAGTTTGCTGCCACTCAGTAGTTGGGTTGGGCTTAAAGTATTCAAAATGAATCAATAAGAGATATATCAGGAAGGAGGGACATTGTCTAGTTGCACTGGAAAGAATTTAAAGAAAAAAAGGGCTAGGTTATTTTATTTATTTATTTATTTATTTTTTACCAGGGAAGGGGTCATGTCAATGTGAATTGAGAAACCATTTCCAGTGTTTTTCTAGTGTTCTGTTGGATAGACACTGATTTACAAAAGAAATAAATGTATCGGGTGTTTTAGAGGTTTGTATCTGCTAAAACTGAAAATCAGAAGCTCTAGTTATACATATACTAAGTCATATATGTTATTATACCTGCACTGGCAAGCCTGCATACCCTTTCACGCAAGTTAGGGTGACGCTGCTAGAGTACTTGGCAATAAATGTTATTTTACGTTTTTTCAATACAGACACTAAAACTAAATCGAAACATGATCATCAATATTTGAAGACCACAGTGTTTTTTTGAATGGTCGCTTTTTATAATGTACGTATTTTTAAACTGCATCGCAATGTGTACAGATACAGGGGTCACTATCAATAATAGTATCAAGGGAAAAATCATGGTTCACCCCTAGTCTGAGCCATGTATTTTCTGTTGCATTTTCTGTGTGCAGCAAAGATTCAAAAAATTCTGCATCGCAAGCATGTGGGTGTGTGTTTTTTTAAAGTCACCTTGACAAGTGTTAAAGCTAGACTAGGCAAATGTGTGATCTGTGCTGTCTTGATCTGTTTTGTGTGTGGGTTTTTAAAATGTATTTATTATTTTATTATTTAAGCTTCTGGTGTTCATAGAGTGATACCAGAGTTTTTCTATGTGCATTTTAGAAAACCAAAATAGTCTCTGTAGATAAGTTTTGCCATCTATTTTTGCTTAACCCATTAAATACCAAATTCATGTCTTTGAAAAAAGTCAAAATACAGGCTGTATTTGTTATGATACATTATATTTAGACCTTTTTTGAGGTTAACAAAATTAGAGTAAATTATCATGACAATATAGATGGAGAATATTTAAATAATTGCTAGATGCCAAAAAAGTACAGTGCAGCCTGTCCTCAAATGAGAACAATGGCACTTAATGGGTTAAAAAAGGAATTCTGTATTTGGCAGTCGTACAAATTCTTTCAGATTCGCAATACTTTCTGAAATGTTGGATTGAGTGCTTGGCGAAGTGCCTGTTGCAGATTTGTTGTTTTATTTAGAGAGGAATCTAAAGGGGGGGGGGGGGAATCCATATCCCACTTTTCTAATGGGGCATTTTAGGTCTCGGATAAGACCCAAAAAATGTTATCAGTATATTTTCAGAACAGTTCAGTAGGTTTTAAGCTAGACAGCTTTGTTCCTTAACAAAAAACAAACCTCTAATAACACATTAGTACAGGACCTTTGTATGGTTTCTGTCACTGATTTGCATTATTGTTGGCACTTGATCATTTTTGTACATTTTTTTTTTTTTTAATTTTAAATTAATTTTGTCGTCGCCAATTGCTATTTTCTCCCCAATTTAGTTGTGTCCAATTATTTTTTAGGCTCAGCTCACTGCTTCCACCCCTGCTGTGACTCGGGAGGGGTAAAAACAAACACACGCTGTTCTCTGAAGCGTGTACCGTCAGCTGCCCGCATCTTTACACACTGCAGACTCGCCATGCAGCCACCCAGAGCTACGGTGTCAGAGGACAACACACCTCTGGGCAGCTTCTAGGCAAGCCCGCAGGCGCTTGGCCAAACCTAGCCCTCCCTCCCCCAGGGTGGCGCTAGACCAAGTGTGCGCCACCCCCTAGGAACTCCCGGTTGGCATGGATTCGAACTTGCGATCTCCAGGCTATAGGGCACATCCACGTGGAGCACCTTTTACTGAATGCGCCAGTTGGGAGCCCACAACAGCTGATCATTTTTAAATGTGTAGGATACATACAACATGAGAGTTACAAGGTTCACGCCTGCTTTAATGGAGAGTGAGTGACTTGTGGAGATGGCAGGAATGGGTCGCGTTTATAACGTGAAGCTTGAGTGAAGGACACGTTGAGGGTAAATGTCAGCGGACCTTGAGAGGGCGCTGTGGAGCACTGGTGCCATGCGCTAAAGTCTTGTACAGTACTTCTCTGTAGTGTCACTTCAGCAGTCATTATTTTTCCTTCTCTCTTTTGTCTTTTTTAAAACCATTGCATATTGACACATCTGTGCTCCGGTTCAAAATAAATATACTGAACTTGATTTTTGCTTCATATTACAGAAAGAAATGTATCTTGAAAAGCTAAACATTTAGTATTAATACAGTACAATTTGTTTTGATTATTTGCACAGAAGTAAAAATGTTTGTTCACTTTTAAATGCATTATTTAGTTGATCTTTCCATGATGCATTTGCAACAGTTCCTTAAATCAGCAATTTGCAAGTTACTATATGCACAAGTGTAGTGGTAGTGGCAAAAAACTAAAAAGGTTATCCTAAAATCAATAATGGTAGTAACATTATAACCTTTTAAAAAATGTTAATGAAGTTACATACCAATTGTCAAATACGCATGCCAACTAACGTTTAGGACTGGGTCCATTTCGATCAATTTATAAACCGGATCAAAAATCTTGGGCAGTTTTTAAATGTATTGGGTTACTGAAACACATCATAAACTGAAATGTTATCCAGAACCGTGAACTCTTTAACCTCATGATGCTTAGGACAAAAATCCCTGTTCTTCTAGTGTAAATACAATCATCAAAGTAGTTTTAATGTGCAAGGTTAATACTTAGAGACCAATATTAACTTGAATACCTCTACTGAAACTTAAAAGGCTAGTATTGCAGCTGCTGTTTCACAAACATGCCAGAATACTCAAGCATCACAAACAGTTCATCTTAGCTGTGTAATTAATCCTCCTCACATCTGGGTAATGTTTGTGCCCATTTCCAAAATCCTCCTGCAGTGGTCAGGTGTCCCCCATTTTTGTTTTAATTATTACTGCAAAGAGCAAAAGTTTTTAACCAAACTAAAACAATGTAGAAGAACAAAATCTATGCTAATTCTGTAAAATTAGCTGTTTAATACATTTACCAGTGTTTTGCACTTAACTATAACATGTTCAAAAGCAAATAGGAACGTCTTTCAGACTGCAGAGCATGTCAAATCCTACAGTGTTTTTTCATTGTTTTAAATAAAGTTGAAAAAATAAAAACGAGACTTCTGTTTTCTTTCTGTAAATTTAGACCTGTGTTTAAGAAAGTCTGGGTTAGAAGTACATGCAATCAATTATGGGCTATAATACCATAATAAAAATAACTATAATTCTTAATATCAGTAATATTAATATCATATCTTATATAGTCCCACATTGTTGGATTATAAAGCAAGTTGTGATGAGGTTGTTTTTTCATGGCCTCTTGGCATATTGATGTATGTATGGTACCTGTAATAAATAATATATATATTTTTTTATTTTAGTGTACACTAAAATTTAACTTGTGCTGTTCAGCACAAACATTATTATTTAGTTTGAGAAGAGAACAGGTAATGTTTATTTGAAACTATTGCACAACATACAAAGTGAAAGTATCAGTACATATTTAGAATCTAGTGCTAGCAATCTCTGTTTTGAATGTCTGTTCTCACTTGTTTGTTGCCACATTCTGCTGAATAGTTAATCTATGCATCTGATGATTGCAATGAACCCAGCATGTTTATTTTTAAATGTTGGTGACCACACCTTCAATTGTGTACAGTTGTAATGTGGGCATGGCATGCTGCAGCTTGCATACTCCAGTGTTAGTGAAGGCTTGATCTGACAGCACGTAACACATGCAGCTCTTATAATTCAGTTTATTTTTCAGCAAAATCAAGTTTAAATTTCAGGGAGTTCATTCTGCTATTTGCAATATTAAATACACCACTGCAAGCACAGTCTAAGAGCTAAATTTAGTGAACAGCAGTTTTTATCTTTTACTGCAATCAAGTGAGCTGCAGTACATTTCATTTAATTCCCTAAATGTCTCAGCAGTACATTTCCCAATTAGAGTCCCAAGTATTTATATGCATTGTGCTTTCACCTTTCTTAATGGTCAGTTTGAGAAATAAACTACATTTTCCCTGCAACAGCTGACCCTGCTTTTAGTACAGAGCTCACGGGATATTACTGTTTTTCATTATGGTAACTTTATTATGATCTCAAATTACCGTGGTGCTTCTTTGGCTGAAGAGGTATTATCAGCCAAATCAGAAAATGCTGCACAATTAAATCATCCTTAACTCCTATTGGTAAACAATGTAACCTAATCTATTATATCTAGAATTGTTGTGGCTTCTAAAGAAGATGCAACAGATGGTGTAGGGCGGGGGAATCTGTTTGTGTTAACTTTATTTAATAGCTTTGGTTTATTGGAGTTCACAAACTATTTTCAGTTTCATATGGTAACCTTTTTACTTGGTTTTGGTTTTAATGTATTGAATTTTTTGCTGCAATACCTCCCAAATTTATTTTAGTTTTCAGAGCATTTTGTTAATGGCTTGTGTGAAACACACAAACCTTGAGTTTTATTTTAGTTTTTCGCTGTTCTACATTTCTTGAATGCAGCTGGTCATTTTAAGCTACATTTTTTACACAACAATACTCGCACACGTTTGGTCACCATCACAACTATTGCATGAAACTGGGGTTGCCGTATTCTGCTGATATCCGTACAGCAGCTCTGCACTTAAAAGCATTTTGTATTTGATGAAATTGTTGCTGTCCTCCTCGCCCTTCAGTTTATTAAAACATGTGATGTGTTTTTTTTTTTAATGTATTTTTTGTTTCATTTACAGACCAGCGTCAATCCATTTTATTCTGTCTGTGGAGCCCTGAATGTTACTAGCTGATAAGAATCACTATTGTCAAAGGTTTTATCAATTGCAAGTGTACATCTAACATGCTGTTATGTTAGCAATCATAATCTTTATTGGTTTTTATATTAGGCTTGCTTATGGGCTAAAAACAATACTGAATCTCGGTGTACACAACATTGTGTGCCATTTCATCCTTTTACCAGCCTTTTGGTCAATTGTCCTATAAAATGTATGAAAATAAGTTTCCAGTGTCAGTACATTTTAAGGGCTATTCACACTGTTACTTCAATTGCACTTTCTGAACATAAAACCTGTTTAATATAAACAATGTCTTATTCTGAAATATTTTTGCTTCTATGTGCACAGCTTTGACAATATATCTCTGTTTCTGTATTAAGATTTAAAAAAGAAAATATACCTTAAGAAATGGAGTGAGCAGGGCCAGTTCAGGGGCAGTAAAGTATTAATGGTGCTTTGACAGTTACCGGCCTACTGCATTCAGTGGAATTGGGTTTATCAGTTTTGTATGTGGCTTAATGAAAGAACATACCACTGAAATGTTGTGATTGTGTGCTGCTGTTGCCAATGAACTTGTTTTGAGTTTGCATTAATGGTGCTTTGGAACATGCACATTCAGATTGATGTTTTATGTTCTCAAATTTCAGAGCAATGTAAAACAAGGTTAGCTGCCTTTTACAAATTAAACAACACTTCAATTACCTTTTTTTCTTTCTTTCTTTCTTTCTTTCTTTCTCTGACTCCAAAATGTCTATAGAGTTTTAAGATACTATACCAAAAAATGATATGATCCCCACGAGTCTATAATTATTGCACTTTTTGCTGTCCAAATGTAAAACAGAATTGAGCTTTTTCTTTGTCTGGTGTGACGTACTGACGGCTCACAAGCTGACTTTTATGCAAGTCCCTCCATTGTCTAGCAAAGATCATGCATGAATTCTGAGTTATGATTAACTGGGATATTAAAGACTGTCTTGGAAACAATCTGAATGACATTTTTTATGTAAATGTATTTAGTGAAGGAAACAAAAAGACCGAAGAGATTCTCAGTACTGGTTCTTGAATGTATGAGCTTGAAGTCAAGTTGGAACCATGTATACGGTTGTGTTAAAACTGACTGGCATTAGTTGTAAAATGATTCTATATTCTCTTGTTTGCTGCTGTGTGAACAGGGGATCAAAGACGTGTCAAAGGTTGCTATATTGTTTGATTGCTTTGTTTGTAAATAGCTTGTTAAACTAATAATAACATGGTAATTAAATTAAACTAATAATGAAACATGGTAATTTAAATTAAACTAATAATAAAACATTGTAATTAAATTGCATTTTCTACTTGGATGCCGGAGGCTTAGCAATTTTTAAGCTGTGAAATTTGATTTCCCAGCTATTGGCATCTGCAGCACTCCAGTATTCTCCACCCCCCCAATTAATTCCTCACTCAGTCATGAAGATTGGGGTTGGGATAATTTGTTTTAGAAATCATCTGTTAGACCAGTGATTCTCATACATTGAGCTGTGCCTCCACCACCATCACATGTGTCTTTATTTTCATTTAAACTAGGAGGCTAGAAATCCTAAGTAGACGTCTGGGGGGGGGTGTAAGGGTGCAGTGCCCCCTACTGAAAATGAATTTCAGGGTTTCAACATCCTTCATATCCTGGGCTAAAATTCAGAACAAATGTATAAGTTTGTGTGGTGGTGGTGTGTGTTTGTTATTTATTTATTTATTTATTTATTTTTATGATTTTAGGTGTCCAGATTTAAAGATCAAATAAAAGTTACTTGTATCTATGAAAAGTAATTACAAAATAATTTTATTTATATTACAATTTTAAAACAAACTTGTCTTGGCACACAGTAAATTTCAAAGTAAAGTCAAGTCCACATATTTAAGCAAACTGTTTGTTTGGTTTTGCAATAATTTTATTATGCACATTTTTTGGTGAAATAGTAGTTATTATTATTTAATATTAGTATTGGGGGACGAATTGTTGTACACCCATTTCCTACATGAACATCACAGCAGTTCTGGAACACTTAGCTGCTGCTTTAGCCAGCTCTTCCTTCTTTCTTTTAATTTGCTGCTGGTTTGGCATTGCTCATGGTCAGGGAAAAAACACAACTGCAGTGGAATTTAAGCACGGTCAAATTCAGCTCAGTCTTGCAACTAATTGCGCCCCTCCCTCTGTTAGCTCTTTATTAACCAATGATATGTTGTTCTCATGGCTTAGTGCTGGGACGTGTATAGTAAAAAGAATGGAAACAATAATACATTGTGATAATGAGTCATTTTCTCACATCATGAGACAGAATTGAATTGTGACAGAACGGGTCAGCTGACCTTGATCAAGTTTGTGAATGGGCTGTAGATCAGATGTGCTGGTGACGTACACCGGCGGCAATGAGGGCGGGCACGGAGGTAACTTTTGCCGCAAGAGGCATTGTGGCAATTGCCGTCTTATTTCACGCCAAGCAAAAGCTCCTTGTTTGGCTTCAAAATGCCTTTTTCATATTGTATTCCTTAACTACTGACACACATTCATTACACAATAAACACACTGGCTTTGGGTTTGGTACAGTTGGTAAAATAAATAAGTATATGTTGGTCCACTCATTGTTGAATCTATAATTGAGAGAGCCATGTTATAGCAACATAAGTATAAAAAAAAAAAAAAAAAAAAAAAAAAAAAAACCCTGAGTGTGTAGTAGTAATGGTAAATTAGAAATAATAAGTTATAACCCTAAAGGTTTCACCTCAACCATCATGTTGTTTCCTTGTGTTGAGCAGATGAAGTGGTAATGGATTTGCGATTTTAATAATTACATAAATTTAAGTTTTGTTATTCGGGGGGGGGGGGGGGGGGGGGGGGGGGGGGGGGGGGGGGGGGGGGGAATTGACAATGCCCCCCCCCCCCCCCCCCCCCCCCCCCAGTGTACTTTTAACTTTTCTGTATATACAACTGAAGTTATTCCACAGAATAGAACTCACAACGCCCACAAAACCACCTGTTTTCTTGTTATCCAATGATCCAGATAACTACAAAAACGTTTTATTCAAGCATCATCGCTGGACTTCTGGGTAGTGTAGTTTTCAAAGCAATTTCTGTTCAGCTTGTATTGTGTGTTGGAAAACATGGATTGAGAATTGATTAGGGGTTTGCTACGCATGTGGACTAGCAGAGCTATACTGGTGTTCTTTTCTGAAAAGAGACTAATATTGCAGATAGCAGACTGTTTGGTTCAAATTGCATGTACTGCTAACCACTGATAGAGACGATGCGTCTACAAACTGCCCAACAATGACTGCAAGCTAATGAGATAACAATGCTGTGGACTAGAAGGGAACAGGCTCTAGACTTCAGAGAGATCAAAAGAGATAATCCCACTGGCATCAAAGGGGGTCGCAAGGAGATAACAAAAGGCAGATGTATGGACCTTTTGTCTCCAGGAGTGTGAAGAATGCACTGAGTTCAGAGGTTGTCACATTAGACTACACACACACACACACACACATACATACAGACGCACACACACACACACACACTAAATTAACAGAATAAAGTGTTGTACCTTGACCATTGGTTAATGTCAGAGAAAGGGGAGGTGGACCATCTATACAGAAGGGTATTTAATGTCACGCAAACATTGTAATTTTGAGTGTTGTTTGTCCTGTACCTGGGACCAGACTCCCTGCATATTTCAATAAACCTGGCAACTGATTGAAGAAAAGGACTCTGTGCATTTTCTTGAATCTACTTACTCACCATCTATTTTTTAATTACTTCATTGTGCTGTGAAAAATCTTGTATTGCTGCATTGCTTGTATTGAAATTCACAATCCTAGTTTGTAGTAGCAGTAATAGTAGTAAAAATAACATCTTCATCGGAATTGGTATCTGCTAGTTACATCGATTGCGAATTATCCCTGGTTTATGCAGAATAATGCCTTGTATATGTAATGAAAATGAAATGAAAATTGCAATAAAACTCAAGAAAATGAACACAATAAATGTCATCTCCCATCCGCTATACTATTCAAATTGTAGTCCAGTGTCTGTGTCGTCGTTGTCCCCTCCTGTCCCCATTTAATTCAATAAAAAGAAGCAGCGTTAACATTAGTCGCAGTAAGCTGTGGTGAGTGTAGAGGTTCACAATAGGCAGTCCAGTACTACAATTTTGTTTTACTTTATCTTGTTGCAAACGTTGTACGTACGTTCTGTTTTTTTGCATAATTATAGTTTGCATTAGACATTAGTCAATAAAATGTTGCTAACATTTTTGGGGCTTTTCAATTAATTTTCATGCTGGCAATCATGTGCATTTCTTGATCCTTTGTCAGGTAACAGTAATGTAAAAATAGGCCAATATATAACCAGTATAGTATTGCCTACAAGCTTTTATATTGAACTGCACTTTTCACAAAAATCTACATACGCTTGAAGAAATGGTACAGAATTTAGTGATTTTATTAGTTTTATGAAACAAAGTTAATGCTGCACATTCGCCTAATTGTTGAGCTTTTTGATATGTGACCTTTTTGACAGTCCTGTAGTATATTTAGGATACCTAATAACATGTTTAAAAATTAAAGGTGTTCTTGGTACATTTTGTCTTTTTAGTAGCATGTTTTACTGACTAGATGAAATTCAAAAGATGTTTGACAATCCCTTCTCACTCAAGTATCTGGTGAATGCAAATTTAACAGGCTTATACCAGCAAGTGCTTTAATGTTCTTGCTCAGAATGGTTAGTTTGAACTTTTTGTTGTTTCCAACATTCCTGGTTTGGTTTCCATGTCTTTGTGTAGGCGATAAGTATTGTACTTTTACTGACCATGAAAGTTTTTTTGGTTAGGAAAACTCATGCAGTGGGAAGTTATTGTGGTTAATGGAGTGTTCTGTTCTAATGCAGTTTAGTTTCTCAGAGATGCATGTAACCTTA
Source organism: Polyodon spathula (assembly GCF_017654505.1). Taxonomy (NCBI): domain Eukaryota; kingdom Metazoa; phylum Chordata; class Actinopteri; order Acipenseriformes; family Polyodontidae; genus Polyodon; species Polyodon spathula. Next base: position 13,348,469 of record NC_054548.1, on the reverse strand, counting down.
TATGAAGGCAGCATGGCCAAGCAGAGCAAAAAAGGAACTTTAGACATTCTCTGGAATCTGACCTGCACAATCCAAAGTGCTGCCAAATCTGCATAACGAACAAAAGAAAAACTAATTGCACTGTCTGTGTGACCTAAACATTGTTTTTCAGGCAGTGCTTGTGTCATTGGGTTGCCATGAGTTAAAGGAGAACTCTTGCAGGATGCTGTCCAGAGTGCTGCAGGGCAGGGTTTTGAACACTTGCAGTTTAACAAAACTCTTGACTAATGACTAACTGTTTGTCCTTCATGTTGCTCTCTAGGTAATATGTTCAAAAAACACGTTCGATTTGTTTAGAATTGCATGTGCGATCTTTTTATTTCATTTTTATATTAACGTCTTATTTCTTTTCTCTCCTGCAGGCTGTTCGCTGCTATGATTCTTTAATCTTGAAAGCTGAAGGAAAAGTCGAACCAGAGTTATTTTGCCAGCTTGGTCACTTCAACCTCTTGCTGGAGGATTATCCAAAAGGTAAGAGACCCACTGCTTGATCCATAACAAATGTTGACACTTTTTAATCTCCACCCCAGTGGAGTTAGAATGAAGGATATACATCTCCTTTTAATATCTGCACACACTGTCCAGAATGGAGTAACAAGAAAATATTATGCACACCCTAACTCATTATGTGAAAGGCTGCATTTGTCTGGGTAAGCGCTGTGCATGTTATTGAGCATCATAATCTGCAGTTATGGTGGAGCACAGTGTGATTCTTAATATGTCACTGTGCCCGAGTGGAAGAACCCTGTATTTTAAAGCCAGCTCCAAATATGGTACTGTAAATGTTGTATATTGTATTCTGGTGTGTTTTTCTGTGCCCATTTCTGCTGGATATTTTGGGATACCACAGCTTGATAAACTCACTGAGCTCATTGAATAGCCAGTTGGTCAATTAGTTAATTAAGCTGATCCACCTGGAAAACAGGTGTATAAAAGTCTGCAATCAGCCTTTGTTATGGGAAGGATTGGAGTCCGAAGCTTGTACAGTGTTGTTTAAAACAGAGTGGGGCATTTATCTTGATTAAGGCCACTTTGTTTTATTGACTTTTTTGTGTGTGAGAATTTAAGAGTGCTTTGTCGCTTAAAACACATTTATTTTTGTTTGTGTGATCATTATTTGCCGGAGTACTACATTTCCGTTTTCAGTCACACATTCTTACATGTATCTATAGAATCTGTTATTCGATTGTGATTATATGGTTAGGATTTTCTTCCATGCCACTTATTGTGAGTTTCCTTATACTGGGTAGGAGATATGTCTGTATGTCGGTTACAAATGTGATGGGGCTTCTGAGTGGCACATTCAGTAAAAGCACTTGCATAGAGTGCAGGATGCGCCCTATAGCCTGGAGGTCGCCATTTCAAGTCCAGGCTACTCCTTTGTCGACCAAGGACGGGAGCTCCCAGGGGGTGGTGCGCAATTGGCCGAGGGTTAGGTTGGTCAGCGTGTCCTCGACTCTCCGCTCACCAGCAACCCCTGTGATCTGGCCCGGCGCCTGCAGGCTTGCCTGTAAGCTGCCCAGGGCTGTGTTGTCCTCCGACGCTGTAGCTATCGGTGGCTGCACGGTGAGTTTGCAGTGTGTTTAAAAAAAAAAAAAAAAAAAAAAGTGGCCGGCTAACTGCACACGCTTTGGATGATATTGTGTGTATGTCTTTGCCCCTCCCGTGTCAGCGCAGGGGTGATAGCGGTGAGCTGAGCTAAACAAAAATTGGGGCGAAAACAACAAAAAACTAATTGGCGACTACTAAATTAAAAAAAAAAAATAATAATAATAATGGAGGTTCATTTTTTACTTCATGTTTGGTTATATCTTAAAAATTGGAGATTTTGGCTACTGTAGCATGGCTTGTTTTGCGCAATATGTTGGCAGTGTCTGCATGCTTGATCTGTCAATTCTGACCGGAGTTGTGCAAACGCTGCCATTCTAGGAATACCCAGAAGACTTTTATGGACACATTGGTCAGTGCAGCCACTGGGGTGAGGAATGTCTTTTGCACTGGCATTAACTATCATGCCCCTTGTAATGTTTCAGAGATGCTTTTTCCAGTTATTGCTCAATAAGTGCACACAACTCTCCCATAGCTTAATATAGGTCTGGTGGCTCATGAAACACCACATGACTTTCTGATAATGTTCTCTAAATTGTGTTGATGTTTTCAGGCAATTTGTCACCAAGCTGCTCAAATATTGACTTGTCAGTTTGTGCTTGGAGTACAGTTGGAGTACAGAGGCAGTGCCTAAAAAGCACATGCTTTGATGGTTATTTAGTTTTAAAACAAAATGCCAGACACATTTTATCAATTTGTATTATCATTTAACTGTTATGTAAAAACAGCATGCATTTAACCATTTTACCTAATGCATCCCTACTTCAAACTGGGTTCTAATTTGATGCATCAATTCTCTGTGTAATCGAAGCTCAGGACATTTAAGGACAGATGATCAATCGATGCATCGATTTAATTGTTGAACCACTATTTTTGTGTAGACGTGTAAACTGGGCCTACCTGCAGTAAACTAAACGGCACCTTTTGTGATGAGTGAGGCCTTTTCAAGAAATGTTAAATATATAAAACGAACAGTTTCTTTCACATATATCATTGTACTGAGCAGTACATAATACATGGTATATTGGATACATAAGGAAAAGTTATTTGCACACGTGCGCTTCTGTGTTGTAAACCTCTTGACATAAACCTCTTAATATAAAGCACAATGTTAAGTACACAACCAACTGCTGGTTAGGTTTCACTTATCAAACATTCTGCATAGGTACAGGTACTCACATAGTCAGCTAATAATACACATTTTATTTTGTCAATAAAACTTAATTGGATTAAAAAAAAATGGGATTACAATTTATTTTAAATATTATTCTTTGCGGTTGTATCGGAGGTTGGTTATATATCATTTTTGTATAACAATACCTCCTTGAACTTTGCCTACCTTTTTCCTGTACAGTCTCCTTTTCTAAACAGAGACAAACAAGTTATTTTAAATATCTGAAGTTTAGTCAGGTCAGATTTAAGGCTAGGACTGTACCTAATTTTTCACCATCGATATGTTTTCCAAAAAAGCTGATGCATCGATTTCATCAAAATATTATGTTCACCTCTTCTACCTGCAGCTTCAATACCAAGATTTAGTGTTCCAAAAAGTGCCATCATTACCAGCCTCTTGAGTGCCAGGTGGTGGTGGTGCTACTGCTGGAGAAGCGGCTGCCGCAGGTGAAGTAGCAGCTGGATCAGGTGCAGGGGCTGATGCAGGTGAAGTGGCTGGCATCCTTGCAGGGGCTGCCACATGATTGCTGCTTCTCCCACGAGATCTCCTGCACCCTCTTCATGCTCTCGCTCCTGGCACTTTGCTGGAATCCTCCTCACTGTCACTGCTGCTGGAAGATTCATCTTTGCAAACCCACCCTGCTTCAGAGTTACATTCATCATTGTCTGTCTCTGCTGCATCAGAATACTTTGCAGTAATTCCAAACACTGCTTTGCTGTCATGCGTCTTCTGCAGTCCATTTTCAATGTGTTTTGGGGTAACCATGAATTTCTTAAAAACTAGTGACTTGTATAGTAACCAGAGTGTAGCTATACAGCCTGGCTCCATGAGCTGTCAAAGATGATTGATGGGCTATCAGGAGGCTCATTGAAACAGTAGAAATGTCAGAAGACCGCTTACTTGAGGAATGCAGATTGATATAATCAACTTTCAATACATGGTGGCAAGTCCTGACTGAAATACAGCAACATTTAAGTTTTATAATATGTTTTATATGTAGCAGTCAATAGGTATGACTCCCTAATTTTTGCAGCTACGCGATTTCTTTTTGTCAAGGCAATTTAGTACTTGTATTTAGAAAGTCAGGGAAGCACAGCTCCGTATCTTAAACACACGCACCGCAACTCCAAAAATGGTAAAAATGATGCCTTACTAGGAAAGGCATAATTTTTACTAGTAAAGGTTTAAAAACTATTATACTGACTAAAATTACACCAGTTTGTGCATATAGTAACCAAAATCTACCAGTCAGTTTAACAGCCAAGCCAGAGAACAACATAGCTAATTTACAAAAAGTAAGCACTGTCCACAGTAGTTCAGTAAACAGTAAATCTTTCAAAAAATGAAGCAGCTGGTGGCACATGTTTATTTTGATCACTGTCAGGTTTTGTTTGGATGGTTGCACTAATGAATTGTGTTACTGGAGTATCCCAGACACTTGTCGCATAGGCTGCACTTCACTTTCTTGCTGTATTCTGTTTTAGAAAAATAATTATCAGAAGGCAGTGTATCACGAGCGATATTTGTTAACTTGCTCTGTTACTTGCTGTAAGGGCAGGGTCTTTGCTGGCTATCTGACGCAGGCATGATCCTGCAGGGGGAGGTCGGGAGCCCCGTAGGACCCGTCTGTCAATCATGGCAGTGACACGGAGAGGTTGGGTGAGGGTGTGTTGTCTCTCCCAGTGGTTGGGAGGTGGGCCTTGAAGGCTCGACCTATAAAATGTTTTGCTATTCTCTCAGGCTGCCCTTGCAGATGAAACGGTGACGCTGGGTTCAAAATAAAAAGCCGGTGTAAACAAACCCGAAAAAGAATGCCAGCGGCTGGAGCAAAAGAACGAGCCAGGCAAACCAGGCTGAGGAAGGATATTTTATTATTACCTACCCTAACGGGACGTGTAGGTAACGGGGACAAACCTGGGCACTCTGACAGTATATTGAGGGAGTAGCAAAGCCTAGACTGAAGACCTGAGCTGTATTGGTAGCAATTGTTGTGGGACGCTGCATAGAGCAGCACTTTTTTGTTTGTAGTTTTTATTACTGTGTTTTATTTTCCTTTTTTCTTTCGCCTTCTATTTTGATTATTTGTTTAAGCACCTGTGCGTGCATCATAGCGGGACTGAGGAACCTCAATACCATCGTTGGTATTGTTTCTCCATGGTACAACAGTGCCCTCTTGTGTGTGCAGTGAAAATAAAAACTGGATTCTGGTTTGGTGGTCTCAAAAATAAACTTTTCAATCTCCCATGTCAGTGAATTCCCCACACACTCCCACACGCTCCCTGAAGACTCCCATGCAGATGCGATCCCATGAGTAAAAACTCACAGGAGAGGTGGGGATGCAGTAGTTAACAGGAGCTTGGTGCTGGTGCATATAAAAAAAAAAAAAAAATCTACTGCCAGGCTTGTGAGAAAGCTAGGCTGTTTTAATAAAGCCATTGAGTCAGTTTGTGTTTGCAATGTAATAGAAAACTATATTAGGAGTAAGTGACACAGACTTGTCAGCAGTGTCATTTTAGTTTTATAGATTTATTTGTGTATTAAATGTTTATTTGTAGTATACTAAACAGAAGCATTTAAGTGTCTTCATATTTGAGTTATACACTGGATGTTAAATGTATGGTTGACCTGGCCATTGACGTCTGACCTGTCATGACTGTTATACTTTTCTTCTTTTTTGGTTTCTGGTGTTCACACAGTACACTTTGCGTTGAATTGCTGTATTACTATTTGCTACATAGCTGTATTCTATGATTTTTCTCAGTGTAGTTCCACTGCCGGTGTCCAGTAAAATTAACAATGTCACTGCATTGTTTTAACCTCAAGAATGATGTATGCTGTTCCCACAATGACTAGATGGTTTTCTTTTGAAAAGTAAAATATGTGAACTTGTGTATAATTGATTGAATTTCCCTTGTACTGATCTTGTCTGTCTTCCTATTTCAGCATTATCTGCATACCAGAGGTACTACAGTTTACAGTCTGACTACTGGAAGGTTGGTGCTATTTTACTTTATTTATTTTCTTTAATTTTACCTTTTTAGCAGCAAAACTAACGTAGCAAATGCTGGTCACTATTTTAACCTTTTATAAACCATAATTTTTTGTTTGTAATAATTAAATTGGTGAAAAAGTCTGCCGTCACCATTTCGAGTGAAATACAGTGGTCTAATTGTAGGAGCTTTCAGGTATCTTTTGTCTGTAGTTTTTAGATGTGTTTTACTGTTAACTGTGACGAGCTATGCTGGACAAACACATATGATTCTTCAACCTTCTACATACATGTTAAAATTCGGGGCGGACTACAATGCATTAGAGTTCTGACTCTAGTTCCATACCCTTGTGTTTCTTTGGTGCACGTGTGCCTAATGGCACTGCATTCTGCAGGGTGAAGGTGGGACCTGACCTATCTGGGTTTTCTCAAGTTTTACATCATGGAAACAAACTGGAGTATAGATCCTATCGGTGAACTCATGCATTTGCAGAGTGTCTGCTGTGTAAATGGGCAGAGACCGACTTAAGGAATTAACAGCGCAATGCTTAATTTTCTGTAAAGCCACTTAGCCAACACCCATTTTAAAATGATGAATGGAATGTTTTCTTTTATCCAACTCTTAGTTTTTAAATTTGATAGGATATTATTATACAAAAAACCACAATGCATCTTTAAATATAGTACTATCAATTGGCAATTACAACAGTTTTGTAAACACAATTGATAAATATTGTCTGCCTACTTTGTAATGTTTTATGTGTTACTTTTTGGACTTTTTTGTTTTTATTTCCCCCTTCTTGTAACATGGTTTTGATTTAAAACTGTAATTGCAGAATTTCAAAGTTATTTATTCCAATTTTATAACTGTTCTGTAATAAACAAAGCTGTGATACATCCTGATGTCTGCAGGTATAAGGCAGTAGACAGCAGACATGTCCTCTTCCACACTGCACTTCCTCAACTTGCTGGTTCAGTGCTGCAGCAGAATCGGGGCACACTTTCTGAAGTGAAAGTGTCCTCTAGGTGGTATCTAGCTCATTGAGTATCAAAATTGAAGATGGTGTGCATTCATCACTTGTATTGCTGTTGCGTTAAATTAACTCTTCAAGGACCAGAGATTCTGTCATCAGTATTAAATCCTATTTTCCTGAGCGGCTCATCTGGTAAAGGCCTTGTGATGTACACAGTGAGTCATACAGTTAGGGGAGCTCTGGTTCACGTGCTGGTTGCCGGTCTTCACTGGGCATTACATGTATCGGCTCTGGCGCTCCTACGGGTTAGGGATTCAAAAACATCTGGGGTTGTTTCTCCTCATGTTATAGCGACAAAGAGAGCTCATGCAGACTCAGAGTTGATAACGTATGCAATGCACTTTTTTTCCTTAGAATCCTTGTTCTGTCTGTCCATAGGTTGGATGTAGATCATGTGGTCTGCTTTTTTCTTTACAACTGTGGAAGGGGATTTATGTTGCTGTCATACTTGTTACTCTAAGCAGTACACACCTTTTTTGTTTCAATTTACACCAGATAACTCTCTAGTCATGTCATGTAAATCATGTAAATATCTCTGTTGTGCTGCATTGATCCGGTTAAATTCTTAAGTGATGTCACTTGTTAATAGTTAATATACTGGAGTGTTTTTTTTTTGTTTTGTTGGATTGGATGTAAGGTTGCATCTGCTGAACTACACAAACTGCAGTCTGCCAGATGAAGTGCTTACTTTGATATTTTACTTGTCTGCTGTCATATATGGGTGATTCATTTCAGCATTCTACCTGTAGGTGAGGGAGACTGTCATCGCACTGACTGCTTGGCATTTTAGTCATCATGTTAATAATAACATTGATTTTGTTGAGAAATAGCAGCTGACCAATATCTAGTAGCTTGTCTGTATAATTGTAATGGCAGTGTCTTCAGGATACGATATGTATCGCAATATGATGCTCACGATACGATATGTATCACGATACAGTAAATTAAGCATGAAATGTAAAAATCACCCGGTTGACTCATTTGGTTGTGCAAGTGTTTGCAGTGACACTGGTAAAGCACTTTTGGTCAAATAAGCTTTTTGGCCTGTTGCTTTTGTTTTCTGTTTATTCCTTAATGTGTTTCCTTAAAACCAAAATTGTAAGTCAGGGCTCCAGACAAAGTTTTTGCCTAGGGAGGCAATGGCTGCAGGCCAAAAGATTTCAGTTCAATTGCTAGGTGCCACTTCAGGAGCAAGTTAGTTGCTACTGTGTTCCATTGCTTAAAATACAACAACTTAAGACAATAAAGCGATAGTAAAACAATTAATGTCTGTACTCACTTGTTTGTTGCCACATTCTGCTGAGTGGTTAATCTGTGCAACTGATGACTGCAATGAACTGAGCATATTTATATTTTCAACACTTTGCAAGTGTTGTATATAGATATGGTGACAGCACCTCCTAATTGTGTAAAGTTGTAACATGGGAAATATAGACAGCTCGTATGATTTATATGTTACTGTTTGTTTCTGTAAAAAGTTTAAATTGCAATGAGTTAGTTGGTTCTGCTGTTTACGATATTAAGTACTAAATGTTGTTTACACATACGGATGAAATGATAGTAAATTTCCACCATACAAATAGTTGCGAGTCCACTCTCACGATACACAGATTATCACGATAGTAGCTGTTATTTTTCAATTACTTTAATTCAATAAAAAGAAAAATAACAAGTTGGCTTTTTTTCACTGTGGAATATAGTCTGCAACACAAGGAAGCTACAGACTTTAAAAAAAGAGCAAGATTCTAGCAAGAATGAAAAAATTACTAGCACACAGGTGTAAGAAAAATAATCTTAATGAAATGGTCCTTATATTACCATCCAGTAGTTGCAAAACATGATACTTTTAAGTCTGTCAAAATAGGACTGCAAGCTTTTTTCCTCCTGCTTTTACATATTTATGTATTTAAATGTACTTAGAAACAGTACATAATTACAAAATATGCAGCATCTGTAGTTCTTTCAATACATTTAAAGTACTTGCTTTACACACATACTGCTAACTATTCTCAATTCTTTTTCAAATAGTCTGCAAAATAAATACATTATTTTGTACTATACAACCTGTAAGTATGGAATAGAACAGTATGGGCATGATGTTCTTTATGCATATTCCTTTTCTTGTCGTTATTTCATTTGTAATTTAAGAAAACACATTTCAATACTGTTATCAACTTTAGCCCGAGGTAGCCTGTTTTTCTGGTGGCATAATAGCCTATAACGTGTACATTTTAATGGACGTATTGAAATTACTGATAGTTGAGAGTGGAACAGAGGACAGTATAGGGAGGTCACCACACTGGGGTGGGGTGGGGGTGGGGGTGGCTGATGTTTTTTAATTCCACTGGGTGCTAAGTACGGAAGGGCTCGTTTTATCAATAATGCTCTCCAAGTCATTATTTTATTACTATAACCTCTCAAAAAGCTCTACAAATGTCAGTGATATTCTTTGAGCCCTAAATGCAAGAAGCAGCTACCTCCATTATGTCCGTGTTATCTCTGTAATGCATGGGTCTATGAGAAACTCCCTTTTTTTCGGTTTCATTTGGCTCCTACCGGTCTCACTCGGCCATTGAAAGGTTTTCTCGTCTTTCTCCGGAGAAAAAAACGATTAGAGACCTGTGCTTTACGTCCGCAAATGGTTAAAGCCTTTATCTAGAAAAAAGGTGGTGGAAATATACCCCATAGCGGGTAATTTTATTTAGGCTTTATTGGCATTTATTTTTATTGGATCGCCAATAATACTTTTACCAATCAAAGGGTTACACACAGTGATCTTTAGAATGAACCCGCCCTCTGGCTGTGTAGCGTAAGGAAAAGAGAAAGTTAACTTTAGTCTTATGGTAAATTCGAGCAAGGAACGTTTTTAAGTACTTTTAAGCGGTTAGATGGATTATCTGCTGTACCAGACTCTCCCAGGTCCTAAGGAACAGTAAGAAGTGTTACAAAGTAGTTAGTGACTCAAATGTTAAGACTTGCAAGTTGCAAGTAGAAAAGAACCTAGTGCTGTCTCTAAAGGGAATGTCAATTATACAGCCCAGCAGCGTCTTGAAATTGGTAAATATGCAAGTGAGCACAAGATTGCAGTGGCAGTTTGACAATGTGGTACCCAACAGCTCATCGATTTAAAACATTATGCGAGAGCAAAATGAAATCCCAGGCTAGTGAAATGAAAAACAGCACAGAGGCTGTTCAGCTTCAGTCTCCCTGCGATTAAAAATGCACATACCTCTCCTACTTCTACTTGGAACTGGGTGATTAAAATAAAGTCCACTTTTAAAGCCTTACGGGAATCAGGAGTTGTTAATACTGCTGTTACTGTTGTCTGAGAATGGAGGCACGCTTACTGTTACACCAACCTGAACTAAGTCACTGCTGACCTGCATGGACTTTGCAAAAAGAAAAGTGAGCACTAGTTGTAAAATGCCACCAGCATATTTTGCCTCTTTGAGGCATGAGTTCCTTAGTAGAGTTGTCAGCACAATTAGAGGACGGCATACTGGAAGAACTAATTTTAAACTGGGATCAAACAGCATTACCACTGGTACCAAGTGGATAGTGGACCATGGGTCAGGAAGGAACCGAAAGTATTGAAATCGCTGGAAAGGGTGACACATGACACATTACTAGGGTGATGTGCTCTTGGCTGTAACCCACCTTGCACATTTCCACAGACTTTGATTGATATACACCAACTCATTAGAGTAACAAAAAAAACATGCTTTGTTGCATTGGACACATCGCTATTCCTTATGTGAGCAATTTTCAATGTGTTTTGAGCACAGAGAAGTGCATCTGTATTGGCAATCTGTGATTTGTTTTGATCGCACCAAACACTACCGACATGTTACAGCCGCAAGATCTTTGTGTGGACAAGCAACTAAAGGATAAATGGGTTAGAGAGAGAATAACCAATGACTTTCTCCTCACAACATTGGAGTGGCCCTACTGGAACCAAGTCAGCTCACTGGTATCTGCTGTAGAGCTGGGTTTTAAATGATGATTTGCTTGGTTGTGGGATTTTGGCTGCTGTGGAGATTGCGTTGAGGGAACAGGGTGCGTTTTCAGAGCTTTTAGAGGGTTTAGTGTCGTTTTTCAATCGGCAACGGTCCTCACTGGTTCAGATTTGTGATAAACTACAGTATTTAATGTCTTCAGTATGAGAGAGGTTTCTTTATTTATTACTTACTGCTATTTATTTGTACTTGTTTCCCATTTGTAAGCAAAGCTTGGATTGGGTGTTTTAAAAAGTCACTCTTGTTTGATTATTCACTCAAGTTTATTTAATATGTTGTTTCCCATCATACACCTTCCCTTTCTTGTGGTCAATAAGCACTGCTGTGGTTTTTGTATACGAGCAAATTATAGCATTTGCAGCACAAAGTGAAACTGTTGGTGGTAACCTGGCAGTGTTTAGTGTGCACTTGTTGTAGACTGCGGTTAAATTTCTCATATTTTGAAACGTGATATTTTAACCTGCAGTTTATGTAACTTCTGTACATGGGATTAATTCTGTCACCACTGCCTGATTTGACTTGATGCTAAACAGTTTTTTGTATTACTTTTTTCTTTTATTTGCTTCAGTAAACAGCTTATGTAACTTCCAATTTTGTTTTTGGTTTGGTTTTATATATTGGTATAAGTTTAAGATGTGAATTCAGAAATGTACAAATAAAAAAAAATAGTCCTGTAAAACACTGGGAAAAACTTCCTAAACTTTTGCTTTTTCAAATATTGACCACACACACAAAACAATTGCCACATGTCAAAGTTGTGATACTGTATACGTTTGCAGCGCTCCAGATAAGTTGCTTGCTGGGTGTTTTTACACATTGAAAAAATATTAATTACATGTTATTTAAAGAATGTGCATAGCAGTTTTGCTGCATGGATTGAGTTTGCATGTTATCAATCTTCTTGCGTACTTTTTTGGTTCCTGGCATCAATTGTGAATAAACTGCATGCGGTAGCTAGAGAATGGATCATGTCGTTACGGCTAATTTTGTAGGCTGCTTGGGAATTGCCAGAAACACATGACCAGTATGTAAGGGTTTTTTCCATAAATAAAAAGCTACAATTGAATTCACTTACTTACAATGTATCTTTAACTAGTGAATAAGCCTTAGGATTTTCTCTGCCATTTTTATCCCCCTCGACCTTTAGGTAAATCTATATAATAAATACAGTGCTCTGGGTTTGAGAGCCGGGATGCTTTATAACGCTATAGCAAGGCTGTCAGTAAGGAATACAATAGTGTTTCTTTTATTTGCATTAGTTCAGTATCTGTACAGGTTTTTTTTTTTAATTTTATTTAACTATTTCAAAATGTTTTGATTAAAATCACTGGAAATATATAGCATTTGCTTGCAGACCCTTTTGTGAAGTATATTCCATTTGCAGCTTTAGAATTAAAAATAGATATTTATTTATTTGCTTTACTGCCTTTACTGCCATATTGTTTGTTGTCAATAAAGCAAATAAGAATAATTGTTAGGACCAAGTTTTTGTCCTGCAGTTGAAAGTAATATTGAGGAGGTCGGAGGGGGGTGATGCTGGGACACCAGAATCACTGTCGAGAGCAGAGTTCAAATCAGCGTGAAATTAACATCTAGTCTCATGTAAAGGAAATCAATGAATCATTGGTAATGTAAGGCTGTAATTAATACAATGTAGTTATTGTTAAATTGGAGAGTAAATTACTCAGACACAAGCTTATCTGGAGTACTGTGTGTGTGCCAATGTTCATGTTAAGATTTATTATGAAGCGTCCAACCTGAATCTTCTTTGCAGTTACTTTAGTCACATAAACAGGAAGTAGCTTTAATCTTCGTTTGTGCTGGTCAAATGTGTTTCAGCCAACTGCTTGATACAGCATACTCCTGTGTATCCACTCCTCAAAACCCCTGTTTGGAAGCAGATCTCATCCTGTTCCCTGTCTCTACAATACAGCTCCTCTAGGTGTCCATGAGTGGTTCAATAAAGCATTCTATATGCAGGCTGACCAGAAACTATGTCCCAGTTGGATGCAGGATGTGCTTTTGACCATAGATTTCTATTTAGGTAAATTCTGCATCTTCCTGTAGGGGGAAATTAAGTTTGACGGTGCTATATGTGTGTGCATGCATCCATCCATCCACTGCTTAGAATGGGCACGTTTGTGTTTAATGTGATTTGTACACAGTAAGCGGTGGTTGTATAAAATCCCACACAATAACATTCAAAATGTCCCCCAATCACCATTACAGTAAACAAAACAAACACGTGTGTATGTGGGGTGAGACGATACACTAACTCACAGTACGATATGTTAGGGATGGGCGATATACCGGTATTATTGTCGTTACCGGTATTTATTTATTGGTCAACCCTTATTTTGTGCATGACACAAACAAAGTATTGTGCTTTGGACAGATCCATTTGAATGTCATTGGGAGGACAATATGTAGTACAGATTAATATTTGTGTTGAGTATATTTTTAACTTTGGAAAAGCTGAGCTTTGAATATTGTTCTGCTATTCTACTTCATGTACAGCTAACATTTATACATTTATACATACATTTTTTAATCGTATAACTGGAAAAATTACCAGCAATTCCTTGAAGACGAAGACTTGTTGCACTTGCCCATGTCATTCGTTTTTCTATACGCATCCCGCAAATTTACTCCTGCATGATGATGGCGTTACATGCATTGACTTGTTCATTGTATTTTGTGTTTGTTTTGCATAGCAGTATTTTGTTTGTCAGGTTTCTTCAAGCCGAGTAACAACTGAGAAACGTGTTAATAGTAAAATTGATTTAATTTACATTATTCTGTGAAAAAAGTTGCAATTAAAACAAAGTGTGATTACACTCATTTACCAGCACATTAAGTCCCCCCCCCCAGCACAGTCACATGTGCTACAATACTGAATTCGACTGTGTGTCTGTGTATTCTGCACGTCATTTTTTTTTAAGTGAATTACATTATTAATGGTAACCTAAGATTTAAAAAAAAAAAAAAGTGCTTTTCCCTTTTAGTAAATATTTAATGAAAAAAATTGCTCTAAATGAGAGGCGTATTTTACATTTTTCCAATAAACAAAGAAATAACTTTTTGTTTTAAAACAATGCTGTGTCTAATTTATCCGCTTTACAACCTGCACTAATGCTCATACAGGTCATCCTGTGAGCATCATCTTCTCTGCCTCTGTCTTTCAGCCAGTTGTGCTGCTTTTATGTGTCTGCCATCCCCCTCACTTTGGTGCTATGCAATATGAAAAGGGAAGTGCTGGCCTCTTTCATACTTGATGGGATTCTTTTCCATAATAAATTTATAATAGGTTGGTTTGCTACTACCTTTAAACATCTACTGAATTTTGTGTTCAGTAGTGTATACAGTATGCGTGATTGTAGTCCTAGCATGTTTACTAGTACGTTGTGTTATAAACATTTACCCTTTTGTTGCATTTTGTATTGGTATACTGGAAAATCAATGGTGATGTCTAGAAAGTGTTTTTATTCAGAACAACTTTTTAAAATGTCTGAATACTATTCATTCTAATCCTCTTGTAACATAAAACATCTGTTTTATAACAAATTACTTTTTGGAGGTTTGACCAATATTTAGTTTTGAAGTACGCAAACTAGGGTTGAGCATGGACAGCTGCTTAAGCCATATATAGTTGGATAGTGGGATCAAGACTGTGGGGCTCATATTTAGTTTTTGTTAATCAATTTAATCAATGGATTAGTTTGCCTAATCAAATTGTTTAAATTTCAATGTGTTAATTAACCTGAATTAATGTTCTATGATCATTACCACATTAGATCACCGACTAAATAGACAATCTGTTAGTTATCCATTAAATCTGTAATTATTTAATATCTGTAATAATATTTATTCACGTTAATTAATTAAAACCTCCTCAATCATTTTTATTTAATGATGTGTATGAGATTTAGGAATTGTAATGAACACACAACACCGTCAGCCACACCAAGGTAGATTCAAAATGTAGTCGCAGTTTATTATGTAATGATACAGAAAGAAAAAACCTAGGAAATCATCATAAGGTAGCATTTCAAGATACACTCCAGTAAAGCACTAGTAAATACTAAGTCATTGTGCACTGTTCAGCCCCAATCCAACACAATAGTCCAGATATAACTTTTATATCAAAATAGTTAATTCAAGGCAGTTGTTTTTGCGAGACTCTCTTTTAATACTCATGGGGTCATGGTTTTTGCTCCAGTTCAAACTTTGAACCAAGTGGGATTTAAACATTGTTAATGTTATGCAGGACATATTTTAGAGATGCAACAATGTAACTGATGCATCGATTTAAAAATAAATAAATAAATATTTCATTCGTCCTTATTTCGTGAGCTTTGATTACATATTGATTTATGTTAGTGGTGGTACAGTAGGTAGCCAATGTTGGCATGTTGCTAGGATACAAACCTTCTGGCCGGATTAAATTATTATTTTTTTTTAATTAAAGCTACGCAGTTATTTTAAATGGAAGAATCAGGCATGATTGATCATTTTTGGAGTGAAGAAAAGGGAGGTAGGGAAAGCAGTGTTAAGTAATTTATTGGATTTTGATGGCAAATGCTTTTGACAAACAAATGTTCACAGTAATGTTATTTAACAAGCATATTTCAGATCGAAAAAAGTAGTATTGATATTTTTATTAAACTTCAAAGGAACATATGTTGTGGGCACACATTCGGTTTATATAGTATTGTTTTGTTAATGTTCTCATTTAAATGCAAGTTGTGCCTTGCTTTGTATTTTTAGTTATTGGATTGGCTGCTACAAATCCTAATGTTTGTTCTTGATATTGAAAAATAAAATGTTTTTAATCTGTCAATTTTACAATTTTTATCCCATTTTTATTTCTTAAGATTCAGACTTCATATCAAACTCATTTTAGATTTGGGTTTTTAATGTACAAAGTCTTGCTTTGAAAGAAAGTTTGTTGTAAGGACAAAACTTCCTTGAAGTTTACATAGTAACCTCTGATTTCCTCCTGTCTTTGTTTACTGCTTTGGAAATGATTAATGGAAGTGTTCTATTATAAATGCTAAGGCATCATTTAATCTCTCTTTCTTTTATTTCAGAATGCTGCCTTTTTATATGGCCTCGGTATGGTGTACTTCCATTATAATGCATTTCAATGGTAAGTTATTTTATTTTTATTTAAAACAAAGCAAAAAAATGAATTGCATTTGAAGGTGCTTGGTAGGCAAATACCTAATTCGCTACTTTCATTGTAATTAAGTGGTGAATTTCAGTAAATACAATGCTTTGTGTGATGAGGTCAAGGTCTGAGACATTTGGGTAGAGAACAAACATTTTTATTGGTAACTCCCCATAACAGCACACCTCAGCTGTATTCATATTATCAAAGCTTTTGATAGATCAGTTGTATCATCTTGGAGCATCTTTTGTGCTTTGGTATGTTAGCTATTCAGTTTGGCATTCAGGAATAGGGTGTTCTGTCTGTTAGAGCCAATGGCTGTGTGGTAAATAAAAGCAAAGTGGCACACAGGGAAAAGTCTTTTTGATGTCATAATTGTCATGTCCAAATACAGGACTCTAGAACTCTGACATTGTCTATGTTCTGCATAGGGTTTCAGATGTTATCTCATGCTATGTAAGCTAGAGGACCGCAAAGTGAAGCTGCACAAACTTAAGAAAAAAAAACCCATGCACACTACTTGTTATAAATTACTAAAAAAGATCTTGTATTTCTGATTACCATTACGCAGTGTTTTTTTTATTTAGAATGTGAAAATGGATCAGAGATTTTCTTTTACCAGATTGGTTAATGTGCAGTCCTTAATCTCTGGTAAAGGTCCTCAAATGTTATTGTTTTTAAACTATGATTTAATAAATGTTCCAAATCAATGAGCTGGAAAATATGTGAACACAGTATTTTATTTATGTCTGTTACCTTTTTCTGCTTGATGAAAATCTCCGTTCTAGTACACACCCTCAATGTTCTGTCAGTGTAGATAATTCATCACAGTCCTATACAATCATTCAATCAATCTGTCTTTTTAAATTTAGTATAAAGTTAAAGATAAAGAGAGAAATAGTGCTTGCTGTCAGCGGCAATGCTATAACCACACCTGCAATAGCAACACTAGTCTGTTTTGAATGACAAGTTGTAGAAGGCAAGCAATGCTGACTGATTTACTTTCAGTTTTGAATTAACTTTCCGAACACGGTGCGAGTTACTGAACAATCAGCATGAACACGCGTTACCTTATAGATGTAATATAATATATATATATATATATATATATATATATATATATATATATATATATATATATATATATATATATAAAAATATCTCCTATCTCTCTCTCTATCTGTATCTCTCTGTCTTTTTTTGGCAGTATATTTTAGGACCTAACAGTAACTTAAATACTGAAATGTACACTAATACACGTGTGCACGGAAATCATTATTTTAAAAGTGTGTAGCAGTACTTTTCGTATTTTATGTTTGAGGTAGAGAAAAGCAAACTGTTCACAATCAATGTTCACTTTGGTGTACAAGGTACCTGAACTGAAGAACAGTTCCATGTAAGCAGATGAATTTATATTAGTGTTGACTTATTATTTAGGTTATTGGAAGGACCTGTGACACAATGCCATCCACTGCTAGGATACTGAAGCCTGAAGGATACCAGACCACATTACTCATGGACTGTATTCATTAGCAACAAAAACAGAAAAAACTGAAATGCTTGATTGCATGAGGCGGGCCTTACCAGACCGTAAAGCCCTCTTTTGGGTTATATTGCTTAATTATGCCTTGATTTATAAGCACAAGATTACATCTGCACACAGGATAAGATGTGCTGGAACGCTGACCAATCCTAAATGGTGAATGATTTGTCATAATTGATTTATAGTGTACCTATTCAGCTTTCCATATCTTTAGTATGGATTTTTTGTTTTTTAAATGGTGTTGTGTGTAAGAATAAATAAATTAGTCTCAAACAAAACCTAAATCTGTGATGGTGTTAAATGTATTATTGGATAATAACTTCATTTTTTTTTTTTTTAATTTAGTAGTCACCAATTAGTTTATTATTCTCTTTCCAATTTAGTAGTGTCCATTTTTTGTTTAGCTCAGCTCACCGCCCCCTAGGAACTTCTGTCCTTAGTCTGCAAAGGAATAGCCTGGACTCGAACCGGTGACGTCCAGCCTATAGAGTGCATTCTGCACTCCCCATGAGTGCTTTTGCTGGATGCACCACTCGGGAACCCCCCTAATATAGTATTTTCCATATGTTAGGACCCCCCCCCCCATTTGAAATGAATAATGCATATTTATGCTGTATATATGAATATCAAATATTGGTAGATATCCAGTCTTGATAATTTTGTATCATGCAGTATATTTGGCTACATAAATAAGATGTTTAAAAGAGCATCTAAAAACTCAATATTGGTGTCTCCAAAATGATTTGGGTTAACATATGGTTGGATATGGTTATGCTTTGGGGTGTATTTCTTGTACAAGGTAGGAGCAGGTTAGAGTAAGCAAACTTGTACTTTAAATAGATACAATAATTTAATACATATGTATTACTCAATACACACCCTTGCATCTGTCTATTCAGTTAGTTTGTGAAGCAGTTGGTAGAATGTGCTGGTACAACCAAGAAACACTTAAAGGGAGGTGGAGGGGGGTTCCCCACACATTTAGAAATTGGGAGTTCAGAGTCAATCCCCCCTGGCTTCAACAGTGAGTGTTTCCTTTCACCACTGCAACATAGTTTTGATAATTTGTCTTTAGAAGCTAAAAGTTTGCAGGAAAAACATTTCTGGTGAGTACACAAGGTTGGAAAAACTAAAAATATAACTGCTTATTTACATGTTTTATACACTTTGGTAAGTAAAGATGATGTTTTGAAGGCAGTTATTCCCTAGTACAATAATCACACTCTGCGCCTTTTATTTTTTATTCCTCCGAACGCTCTGCCTACGTTTCTTCTCCACACTAGTTTCTCCATGGTCTCCCAGGCGGTCAGTGAGGCGGTCATGCAGAATGTCATTGTCATTTACATTTTTTACAGTTCTGTTTAATTTCTGTTCACATTTTGACTATAAAATAAATATAAAAGTGCTGAATATCTCTGGCCTATCTGTTTATTTTATTTATTTATTTATTTAAGCCATTGACCCAGAGGTGATTTGTCCCTAGCAGTGTAACAATTTTTATTGCCTGGTCATGTGACCTTTCTCAGCCAGTTACACCATTTAATTTATCCAAGCCATTTTATAAAAGGCTTTATAATAGAGCTGGTGTGTTATGATTAACAGATGGTTTGTTCATTACTGGGTAACCTGGGCTTTTTTATATTGTGAAAAGGAATTGCACAGATTTATCAATCTGCAGAAAAATGCATAGCTGTGACTGTGTTAAAATAACCAAGCAGAAAGCATTGCAGTGTAATACTTTAGATTAGAACTATTGGAAAAAGCAAAAAGAATGCTAGGCTTTACCAAGTCTGTGACTTCAGTTAGGTTAGCCTGCAGGGATAAGTGCACGATGCCTGTTGTGTAGTTAGATTGATTTTGTACTCCATTATTAGATGTATGATTTGAGCTCCAATGTTTTATACCTGTACTGACCTAAGAATACACCTCTTCATATAGTGTGAAGTAGGTCTTGTGATTAATTAACATTAATATTTGCTTATTAATATAAATACTACAGGGAAAATGTATAACTGCCATTAGAGGTTACATGGTTGTCGTGGACAAAAGTATTCAATAAAAAGACATCTTGCTATTGACCACATGAATACTGTGTAGCTTGTCCTTCCTTCGTGGTAGTGACTTGACTGCTGAGGTATATCTTGGGAACAGCTTGCCTGAATTCGATTAAACTTTGCAAGGACATTTACCAAACAGTATTCACTGTTGTAACTACTATATGTTAATGGTATTTAAGAAAGTCTGAGTTCTTAATTGCTTACAATTTAATGTATGCACTACACTTAAACATGATTCTTAATATATATGTAATTAGTTTCATCTTTTTCAAATGGTTCTGCCACCCCTTCCCCTCCTGAACACCTAAAGTTAGGACTGTCAGGCTCATTGATCTCTTGCACCAAATTCCAAACTTTGATTTTGGTGCCTATAGTAGTGGGGGTAATTAAAGGAATCTTTGCTACAATTGTACACAATTTAGACAATCTAAAATAATGTGCCAGTAACGTGCTTCTGGTACCAACATATATTTCCTGGTATTTATTACTGTAGGTCCCCTTTTTCCCCATCTAGGCATTTGCAGTCCCCCTCTACAGTGACCCCTACTGGAAAGAGAAGGTAGGAATACTATTCTACTGGGGTTTGCCAGTCGTCCTTGTGAAACCCACTGACCTTGAGAGAAATCAGATTTGAAGTTTTTATTTATTTACTTTAAAATACACACATGCTACCTTGCTGAACAATCTTTTGAAAAAGGGTTGCATATCCCCTAAATTGCTTTTCAGCTCAATGCATAACATTTTATACCTGGCTAAAGAAAAAGAACAGGCAAGTGTAGATTCTTGTGGACCAGCATTGGAGTTCACAAGCAACTCATGCAGTGTCTGTTGTTGCAGTATGATTACAGCAGACCTAGTTAAACATCCCCATTATACAACTAAGTGTGCTGCTCAGCCTCTCTGCAGGTTTATAGTGGCTTCTTACGAGGCGTATGGCTTTAATGGGATGTGGCCTGTTTATCGTTAATGGGGGCCATTTATTACAGACATACATACTTTAGTTAACCTTGAGAAATGTGCTTTAAATAAATAGCAGAACTTTTAACCATGAGTGAAATAATCTTGCTACAATACCTGTGGTGGTCATATTTTATTTACTAATACAGTGCTTATCCGTTATAACACGCCTTGTTAAAGTGCAGAATCGGTTATAATGCGGTAGGGTCGTGGCTCCCATTTGCTCCATAATGCCATTGCAGTAGCCCTTTTATACTCATTATGAGGTGGAACACAAATAGCACGGTCTTGTAACTAGATGTAACTCTATAGTGGGGTGCCTTTAGTCTTGTAACTAATGGTTCCCCACTGTAGCGTTATAAAGGGTGAGCACTGTACGTAGTTTGTGGTTATAACCAATAGCTAAATGTCTAGAGGTTACATCTGGTGGTTCTTGATTTGAGTACAAATGCATGTCTTTGATATCCCTTTCAGTCGTGATATAAGGCTAATCTCTTGAACACTTTCATACCCTACATGTTTTGTAGGAAATGCATTGCTGGTTACATTACTTTAAGCCCTGTTTGTTACTTCAGCACTGATGCTGAGGATAGCAACCCTCCCTCTTTAAATCCCACACCTGCAGTTGGACTGGATTACTAACCCAGCTGTGTCATTATTTATAAAATGTGTTAAGGTAAAATAATATAGGCGTTTAAATGATGTAGATTTTGCAGTTTTAATAATTCCAGACATTGCAGATGCACGTTTTTATATTTTTATGTATTCACTGGCCTGGAAAGCCATCTTTTGAGTTTGTTTTTTTAATATCTGTGTAAAACAGGATTAACTGCATAGTTGAAATACATTAGTTATTCAAGGCGATCCAAAAAGAATGCACTATTGAAAAATGATAGTACCTCCTTACATATCACATTCATTATCTTTTCTGGAATAATGTCCTAACTAGAATCCAAGTAATATCATGACAATGACGTGATGCATTTTTCACGTGGTGTGTTATGATTTCCATTACATGAGAGTAGATGTTAAACTTCATGCTAATTTGAACTCTGCTCTCGCCAAGATAAGCACCAACTAAGACGTAGCTTTACAGTAAACTAATGTGATCCATCTACTTGGCCATCCATTTGCGTTGCTTTCCATCTGATGTAGATATCCTTCTGTAACTGTATGAGTTACTATTTTATATATTCTGGCTCATTTGCTGGCATTTTTCTATCAGATTTAAAAAAAAAAAAAAAAAAAGCTTCTCATTTCTGAAGAACAAAAATAATAATAGTAATAGTGACATTTAGCTGGTTGAATTGTAGAATCAAATATTTGTACTGCTGCAGTTCTGGAGCTGAGCATGAACATACTGTATGGGCTGTACTTCAAAACTGACTGCGCCTGTACTGGTGAACACAAATTTGAAATTTTCTTGCTCAATTTAAGTAATGTGCACATGGCTATACTTTACGGATGGGTTGAGGATTGTCTGCTGGATTGAAGGGTGAGACTGGAGGTTATGTATCTCCAGTTTACAGTAGCCATCCTCAAGTTGCCGGAGCAAGAACATTTAATTACTTATTCACTGTGGTCTGTTTGGTTTGTAACTTTGGGTTTTTAACTTCAGTAACGCAACATTTTCATCCACAAGGATTTATATATGTAGAATATCATTTATTTAAGCTGCTGTCTTTTCTGAACTTGGGCTGGCTTTCATGGACACAGACCATTTTATTTTGCATACATATCTTAGGTGACGGCGAATTGTATTGCTTAATCTGAGGTATGTAGTCTTTTATTGTCATTTGTTTTAACCTGGTGCTATCTGTCCTAATGCCTGGCATTTTATCACACTATTCCTGATGGGTTTATGTTTAGTTTTTCTGTCAAGCAAGATGCAAGCGACTGATGCATGTTGCAGTGTTTGCCAAGCATAGTACTTGAAGTGTTTGTAGTGGAGTCTGCCAGTGTATAAAGTATTGATAGCAATGACGTGAAGTAAACCAGTTGTTAGAGTCTTGCATTTGGTTACTTCTGAATGAGTCACATGACTGTTGTAGATTTAATATGGTTTAAGGTCTAGCTCTGCTTCTCTGTTTGTCTTATCAGATTAAAACGCTTTCACTGAAAGCAAGTAATGGTAACAGTCATGTGCTGTTGTACTTGTAGTGTGTGTGTGGGTTTTTTTTTTTGTTATCAGGATGTTGATATTTTGAAAAAATTCTAATTGGCCACTCTGCAAATCAGTATAAAATAGTTTCTAAATACAAAGTGAAATATAAATGTATATAAATTGTAAATCAAGTAGTGTTTTTGCATTGCAACAATACATGATAGTTTAAACAGTAGATATCAGTTTACACAAAAGGCTTAGCTATTAAACAGATTTACAGCCTTGGTTCTATGCTGGAGACAGGATACATAAAGGATGTGAAAACTGTAAAGATGGTTGTTTAGCTGTCTATGTAAAACATTGAACTGACTGTCAATCGGAGCTGAATTATGATTCTCGTATAAATATTAATAGACTTTCTTCTTCCCGTGCATGCTTTTAATGATTCCCAGTCTGTATGGATACACTTTTTTTTTTTTTTTTTTTTTTTTAGTGCAAGTTCTTCTTTTGCATAGTTAGTGTTACATTTTCATTAACGCTCAAGTGCTGAAATTTAATGTTGGTTTTAGTGAGGTAGTTCTTGGAAATAGGAAACACAAAACCATCTCAATCTTTTTTTTTTGTGTGTGTGTAGAGGTGTCACTCAGATAATTTATGGAGAATTAAAGACCTCATTGAGGCATTTTATTGTTAAGTATAAATAATGCATGTATTATGAAAAATTATGTATCTGAAGAAGCAATCGGTCTGTGCAATTTTGTTTATATTTTCCTATTTATGTGTTGATCAGTACAGAATTTAGCATATGCTGTAATTAATGGATTAAGTGGCACAACAGATGTAGAACTGCCAAGCCTTACTCAGTTCAGTGAACAAAAACAGCTGTCACTCATACCCACAGTCAATATTGAAGCATGTTTGGGTATGATTCATTAGACTGCATGAATGCTGTATTGTACCAAGCTACTTAAATTTTTCAGTCAGTGTTAAATTTATATATATATATATATATATATATATATATATATATATATATATATATATATATATATATATATATATTATTGATGTTGATACATTATATAAATACATATATAGGGTCATTCAGTTTAATTTATCCAGGAAGGTCCTTTTTGACGGAGTGATCTAAAACTGACACGACTATAAAAACACATCACCTTCTATGTCCAGTCCATACTTTGGTCCGGTTTATAATACGAGTTACTACTTCTCGACGACTCTATGTGTGGGGGAAAACACACACACCCCCCACCCCCAAACCCCCTCTGTACTTCAAATGCGTCTTTTGGAGTGATTTTTGAGGATCTAAAACTGATATTTAGAATGTCACTGGCCTTATGAATGCTTCTGTACAGATAGCCAGGTAGGTCGTCTGTAGAATTCATGCAAAATAAGTACCACCGCTTCAGGTAATCGGTCTCCGTATGTTTTTCCAGTGGTATAGAAAAAGGTATTTCATGCAATTTTCGCATATCTAAATTACAGGTACAACTGTGTGTGACACAATGTTCTTGAAGTACTACTTAATTATGTGGGCAGAACAGATCAGTTTTATGACATGTTTTGGAATGTCTTGTGATGGATTGTGACTTGCTGTCGATTGATTAAAGTCTTTATATAGTGGCGGTGACCCACCTGGACAAAGAATGAATAAACTACGAAGGAGACAGATTGCCAAGTCAATTGTTTTACCACGTCCTTCAAACGCTCATCTTTACCCTATGAATCCTTGTTTCAGAACTTTGCAAGAATCCATTTTTAAAGATGGCAGCAAAGAAATAGGTCAACAGTCCATCTGTAGCCCCATGACAAACCACTTGCATATAAAGAGTATACACATTTTGTGGTTTGCTTTATGGATTTATTTATACACATTTTTATGGTTTCTCTTGGTTTAAACTCAAACTATTTGCTAATGTTGTATAATGTAACCCAAAACAACATAAATGCGTGTTGTTCATGTTTATACATTTATTAAACTGTGAAGGAGAGAGATTACCAAGTCAATTATTTTTTCACAAGTCGTTCAAATCCTCATCTGTAAGCCCACCAAAAGTCTGTTTAACTCGTGACCAACAAGGGGTTTCAGCCCTTCAAAGATGGGGCCATTTTTGATACTTTCATCCTGAAGCCTTTTTGTGGGGTTGTTAAATCAGTAAGGCCGGTAGACAGTAGCAGAGCTGCATACAGAAAGTCAGTTAAATTGTGCGCACACCTAAGCAATTTGAAAATTATATCTCTTCTACTTTAGAAGGAACATTTACTTAAAATCATTCAGGAATTTGACAATCAGACAAGGTCCCCAGCAACACAGAAATACTAAAACTGTTGTACTTATTTAGCATGAATTCTACAGAAAACCTACTAGGCTATCTGTACAGAAGCATTCACAGGGCTGCTGACATTCTAAATATAATTTTTAGATCCTCAAAATCACTCCAAAATGAGTCTCGTTTCAAGTATGACAACCCTCCCCCCTACACACACACATACACACACACAAAATGGGGTTAATTCTCAGCAGCTCTTAATCATTAATTAAGTAATTAATTGGCCTGGTTTTATACCTGACCTGTATCTTCCACTACACAAGATATAAGCAAAGTCCAACTCTTGAGGTGGGAAGCTGTGGTTGAGTTGACATGGAATGACCCAATAGCAAACATACCATTTCTAATTTTAAATGATTTTATCTGATTTAAAAACATACAGATTTAATATGGTTACAATGCCTGAGCACTGTACAACCTCCTCTCTCTCTCTCTCTCTCTCTCTCTCTCGTACCTAATATTTTATACAGACAGTATGTGAGTAGATAGAAAAGAAAGAGGTAATTGTGTTTAGTCTAATGGATAACTTGCCATTATTTCTTTTGGTGAGTAAAATAAACATTTTTATATTTTCCACAGGGCAATTAAAGCATTTCAGGAGGTGCTTTATATTGATCCCGGCTTTTCACGGGCCAAGGAAATTCATTTACGACTTGGGCTGATGTTTAAAGTCAACACAGACTACGAGTCAAGTCTAAAGGTAAATGGAGATTTTTAAGTTGTTTACATAAATAAAAACTTCTTGGCATGAAATAAACACGTTTGCTTGTTAAAAAGAAAAAACAAAAAAAAAACGTTTACACCTTGCTTCACGGCCACTGAAGTACTGAGGCACGAGGCTGTTAATTGTATGTATGTATTTATCATAAATCCAAGTAAAAGGGAAACTAGCAACAGTGTTTTATAAAGAGTTTTACTCATGATTTGGGGATGGAGTCTGGATGTTAGCTGCAAACCAAATATTTATAATGGGGATTAAAAAGTAGGCTACTGGAGCGTACAAAACCTGATTTTAAAACGAGAATAGTATATACCAGAACTGGACTGCCACTTTACTGTCTGCATTGTATTAGCTACTGAAGCATGCTGTATTCTCAGCAGCAGCCTGTTCAGCTAGATGCATTTACTGCAAGATTTGTTTTTTATTTTTATATAAAGACCAAGGAAAAAAGTAATTCTTGATTGGCTTTTGATTGCAGCATGTTTTCCTTGCATAGCACAATGACACTGTTTGGTTTTAACTGGTGAACACAAGGAATGGTGAAAGTGCTAATTTCTATAATGTTACAGATTGTTTGAAGGAAAGTTTTTATTGTGAAAAAATAAGCCACGTACAGGGTTAAAAATAAAGGGAGTAGTCAATAAAATATGAAAAGTCAAATGTTTTCTTGTGCATCCAAAGAGAGGATTTGCGGCTTTACAGTACAAGACCATTTGCTTATGCAATAGGCCTCCCGAGTCTGTTCTAATGCGAATAATGGCAGTTGTCATACTGCCAGGATTGTAGTGGTGTAATGATTTACTGGTGCATACAATTCACAGTACAGACTCTTAAGGTTCAGTATCGATTCAAAAAGATGTAAATACAACGTAGTTCATTTTATTGAGAAAATAAAGTGGATCGGGAGCAAGGTGTATTGTACTTTGTGTTTTTGCAGAGGCAGATATTGCTTTAGTCACTGAAGAGTGCTCATTGTAAGAATTAAAAGGCCCCACTGGAACCTATTAGCAGCAACTACACTTATAATTTCAAGGAGACTGTAACTCTCCCACCCAATGTCAATGACAAGCATTGTAAATGTTTAAACCACAACATGTTCTTTACAAACATATTGAGTACGTCAATATCATGTTTTTAGTCTGTTTTTAGATTTAGTGATTCCAATATGTTTGTGTGTGGGGGGTACCTTTTTAATCGAGTTGAGAGTATACTTTCTCTTGCACTTGGATTCACCAAACATGTATAAACATACATAAAGAAATAATTGTTTCCACTGGTAAAATGGTGGTCACGAAATAACAAGGGTTGTGCAAAAACTTGTTACACGTACTTCATAAAGAGAATTCCAAGTATTTAATAACTCCTTTGATTTAATGTGTTTATCAGAACAAGAAAAGATGTCCTTCCTCACGTTAACAATTGAGCACCAATCAGTGGCAATTATCTTCTGCATTAAGTGTTACAATTGTTTCTGTCCGAGGCGCTGACATACCAATGCCGTATTCTTCTAGACAATTCCGAGGTACAAGTAACAGGGTTTTGCACACCTTTAGTTAAAACTTAAAGCTTAAAGCAAAAAAAAAAGTAAAAAATGCCTTGTACCATATTGTTGTGAACCCAAAGATATACAACCCTACAGGAGTGTCTTGCATTCTCTTGAGTAGAAGACCATAGAGGTTATGGACTAGTTAGCAACAAGTCTGGGTCTTAATTGGATTTCCAGAGACCATGTCTATAGGCATTTTCATTTCCATGTTCAGAGTGTGCCACCACTGCTGTGCAAACAATCCAATTTAATGTGAACCAAACCTGGTATTCCATCTAAATACCATGTAAACAAAACCGAGATTTCACTCATCTGCACAGTAAAATTTCAGTTTTTCGGACATGGGAGCAATGGTTTTCTTTGCATCATCTATTTCCATTAAATTATGTTAGAAATACTGTAAAAATCAATATAAACATGGCGGTTATTAAGCCAATTTTGTTTCAGTATTTGTCCCAGCACCATAAAATGTCAGTATTTTTGTACTGTACCGTTATTTTATTTTTGTGTTTATGATTTGTTGGCTATTGCTTAGGTGCCATAGTTTTAATCTATTGGCTTCCTAAAGAAAAATGAAAATATCTATCTGTGAAGACCTTAGCTTGACTGTCTGTGTGTGCGCCTGTTTTTTTGTGTAATTTTTGAAACTGCATTATCCATGTAAGGTTGCTATGAAAACTGGCTGGTGTTTATCTTGTAAATCAGTTGATGTTATTTGTAAATGCTAACTTTACAATGTTGCATAAATCTGTAAATAAATTAAAATGTAATAAAATAAAAATAAAAAAATACTAATTGTTCATGTTGTCAAAGCCTGTTAATGTTAATAAATAATTATAATGTATTGAAAGTGCATTTCAAAGAGATGGGCAGATAATAAAGGTAATTACAGTTTCAAATCTGCTGCCTTTGCTAATATTAAAAGGATTAGGGTAGACACATTGGTGATCTCTTGCAGATCATGTAAATACTTGGCTGGCTGTCCACTGGTGCACTCAACCTTAGCTCAGCAGCACATGCTGCAGATTTATCCTTCCTTTGCCGAAGGGCTGTGTTGCTGAATGAGGCTGGTGTATTCTGCTCGACACAGGATTGTTTCCTCAGGAGATAAATTAATGCAGAGTCTCACTGAGGACCCTGGAGAGCGCAGTAATAAGCTAATCCAGCTGCACGTGCGGCACGTCCTCCCCCTGCCCCTGTAACAAGCCAGGCAAATGGAGTGCTGGCTGCCAGCCAGGGCTTTGATTACGCATGGCTTTACGTGTCCTAGATATCTGAACAAAGAGACAGCTCTGAGAAACAGGCACACATCACACTATTTGGGCTAGCATAGAAAAAGAAGACAGGTTTTCAGTGTCCCTGTTTTTTTGTTTGTTTTTTTTTTCTTTGTATGTTTTTTATTTATTTTGTAAAGCTTGGATTCAAGCTCCTCCTTCCTCTTTTCTCTGGTAAGTTTATATGCAAGGGGATTACAAAACGCATCGGTGGATTGAACAGAATAACCTATTATGGTTATTTTAATGAGCATTAAATTACACTATTGCAGGCTGTTAGGTTTCTGAACATGTGACATTTTTATTCTTGGAGCATCCATTAATTTCACTGTGATTTGTATTTGATTTCTGATTTACAGTGAGGCTTGTTTAATTTTCCCACCTCCCCAGGACCAGCTGTGCTCGTGTTCAGCCAGATGCAGTGCACTTCATTATTGAAACGAAAGAGCGATTCTTATTGTGAAATCCTTAAGTCAGGGATTTGGACTCAAGATCAGTGTGTTTTCCTGCTGCAGTGCAGCACAATTAGAATTATTTAATGTGGTGGTGCTTTTTTTATATTAGTCAGGTATTTCTTTACTAGTGTGGTTTTATGTTATGTCCCTCTTTTCAGTGCAATGGAAATACTAGGAAATGCTCTTATGTATAATTGGATTCAAGTCTGCCTGAAGGTATTGTATGTCAAATCTGAACTGCAGTGGTCTCTAGCAACTCGACTGCAGTATCTGACTTGCAGCTGTCTGATGGTAAAGCTTATGTAGGGATGCAGTGTATTGCTGGAAACGTACTTAGCAACAAGGCTTCCTGTATCCGGTAATATTTAAAATGTATATTGTTTGAGAGAATAGGCTAATGCATTTATTGTAATGATCCTGCAGTAATGGCTTGGGTGGTATTTAAACACTAAATGTCTTGGTATTAGAGCAGCTGGCATTTTATATACTGGAATACATCAGGTATATTTCTTTTGTGTAGGGTGGGTAGGTTTTGTGTATATAGCTTAAATTAAATTTAGGCAAGACATTTCTGATGTGAGGGATTTTCAGTGACAGGTGCAGTTCTGAACTAATGGCAGCCTTCATTATTTTATTGTGTGATTTTTAAAAAATAATAAATGGCTTTTTAATAAGTAATTTTTTAAAACCTTCGGCATGTAATTGTACATTTGTTTTTGTTTACCAAATGCACATTGTGGGTGTGTGTTTTTGTATTTATTCTTTGTAATTTTATTACTGCAATATAGTGTGAAGGATGCAAACTATGCATATATATCCTCAGTTAACTATAGCACACTTTAGTGTTTTGCATTTCTCTAGACGTGATTTAAACTTGCTAAGGAAATTGTTCATTGTAGTTTAATTGATAGTATCAGAATGTGTGCGGGGATTACAAGCTCTTGAACAATTGACTAAATTGGTTTGGACATTTTTTTTTAGCAGAAGTTATGGAAAATGACACAACCTGAGGTATATGGATGCATATGTGTGTCTGTCATATTTTTACATTAGCTTACAGGGGGTGCAGACCTGGTGCTCTAGTTTTTTCTTGTTACTGATGGCTGTCCGCTTGTACATACATTCAGTTTCTGTGAAATATCGATGCACCTCTCCACTACGCCGTCCTGTAAAAATGTAATAGTGACATATATACAGAGTGATGCACAGCCCAGACTAGAGTGATGTTGTATGTGTAGTGGGAATGAAATTGAAATGACCAGCCAGGAAATCAAAATATGACAAGTTTGCAAGGTGTTTTAAATTGTTTGGGATAAAATAACAATGTCAAGCTTTGGACATGACTTATACCTGAAGTTGAGGTGGAACCTTGATTCATCAGAAAACATGACCTGCTCTTCAACAACGTTTGCTAACCAATGACTGAGACCTGTGAACTCCGTCAGAGGAAGTGAAACAGGTTGTCTGGCCTTCTGACTGGATGAGGTGCTGCTTCTTATGCATTGGTCCTGGAATCTTTTGAAGCATTGTCACCAGGACATAATCCTGCTGCTGTTGTGGGTCTGAGACGTCCAATCCAGGGACTGTTGCATACAACAAACTAGCCCTGAAGGACAGCCCACTTACTAGTTCTGGGGCTGTGAATATTTGAACAAACACTGCAAAAATTATAATGTTGCTGTTTGTTTCTGTAAGTATTTATAAATGACTATTAACATATTGCAAAGAAAACCAATGCATAAATGAAGTCTGAAATAAATACTACGGTGATTACAAGATGTGATGGGTTACAAGGTTTATTTTACCCCTGAGAAATATCAATTGTAATATATTGATTCAATTTTTTTTTCTCACAAATGTCGTTGGTCCCATCTCTAGAACTTTTGTGTTTCTACCGTTGTGTCCCAACCCCTGTATATAGGATCAGAATGAGCAATCGTGAAACTGGTATCATTGCATGCTCTAAACGAGATTGCTAATAACTTAGGTAGGCTTTTTTACAATAGTTAAATTGTACTTTTTTTTTTTTTTTGCAGCATTTTCAGCTGGCTTTAATAGACTCAAATCCCTGCACTTTGTCCAAAGCTGAAAGTAAGTACTACAAATAAACTGTAATTACACACTGGATAACTGTTTGGTCAAAGTGCATGTATAGTAGAAGAATTTTATTAAATTTAGACATTTGAGGCATTGATGATAATTTTAGTTCTGTTTATCATTACCAGTTAAATGGTTGGTTTGACATTTTATTTAAATATGTATTTATTTTTGAATATAGGCATCTCATTTATCTGTTCAAACATTTTGAGTTTCCCTGCAACTACAAGTGTTATACATGATTTTAAAGTAGTAGTGCTTGTACAGGAATGCAGTGCACATTTAACAAATACTGAAATCAGTTTATTGTAATGGTAATTACTAATCTGAAACCAATATCACAAATGAAGTTGTTTACCCCCTTAATGTTTACATATACACACGCTGTGCTGCTGTTACTCATTATTGAATGCTTTACTCAATGACCATTTTAAATTTGCCATTTTACTATTCAGTCGCCTCATTTTTTTATATTGGGTACATTGTTTGTAAATTGTAGTTTTAAGGATCGTTTTTGTTTTGCTGTGTTTCTAGGCTGCTTTTAATTTCAATTTTGGTAAACCATCTTAATGCTTCAGGTTTACTTCCTGTGTAATGGGACTCCACCTGCTACCCATAGGAAACGTTATGGGTTCACCTTTTAACACAGTTTTGCTTGTGGTTGGCTAATCGGCTTCACAGTAGTGCAAGTGAAAATGCGTTTTTAAAATTCTGTTAATGAAGTGTAATTCCAAATTTACATTTAATGATTTTGAAATGTTAGTTTACATTTTTTTTTTTTATTTTTTTACTGATTTGTGTAATGTCTCTGTTTTTTGCAGTTCAATTTCACATTGCTCATTTATATGAAATTCAGGTAAGTTTTTATATATTTTTTTTTAATTTAATGTGTATTACATTTTACATGACCATTTCATTCAGTAAGTCCAGGTTTTGAACACAAATTACATTTAAATTAAACATGCATACATTTACATTTGTCAAGAAACACTTGTGTTTTGTGGGAAATAAATGATTCAGATCTACATAATAGTATCTTTGTGTTTAGTTAGTGTTGAAACTAAGCTTTGAAGACTGAAATACCATACGGTATGTGTGGCTTTCTGGAGGGATGAAATGTGTACTCCCACCAACTGTGAAAATCCTTTTCATGTTTTAGAATGGTTAATGGATTGCAGAACATAATTCAAATCAAAATGCTTAATGTTTATTTGAAAGTGATAAATGAGGTATTTTAGACATGAGCAGTGTATTTATTGCATTTGATTGACCATCAAATGGGTTTGTGGGACCATTTTAAAGTTTAGTTTTTTTTTTTTTTTTTTTTTTCTGGGGGAGGGATGGAGCAGCATCTGCACTCTGTCTAGCGAGAGAGTGAAGCGAGCAAAGTTTGTTCCAAGTATTCTCCTCCTCCTTCTCCCTCTATAAGCTGTTTAAGCCAGGTTGATCACAAAGGGCTCTAAGGGCAGGGAGTGGTGTCAGAGATGTAAAAGTTCTTGTACATCAAAGTCGCACGTACTTTTTCGATGCTCAACAAGAACATGTGTTGGGTGTCAACTATTTGTTTACATCTACACCAAACACCATACATCTCTTGTGCCATGTTAACTGTATGTGTTGGGTACATGTACGGGTTGACAAGCTGTTAGACTGCATTGTCCACCTTGTCAGATATGCATGCCAATGATTTCCTAGAGCATGCACAGCAGTATTGCGTTTTATTTGATCTAGCATTTTAAAGATGTTGGTATTGCATCTCGGCAGTGCTCTTTGTGATTGCAGTCATAGGGATGTGCCTCATAGTCTGTTTGCAGGCATTAACAGGAAGAGTTTGAACATTATTTGCTTGAAAAGCAGGGAGTATTGTTGTATTAGCAGGAGTCAGAATATAGCAGGGTATTTTATTTATAATTTTTCTTATGCAGGGTGCAGGGTTAAATTGTTTACCATCCTCTGTGCTGATATCTTGTTTGATTTACGTTTCCATCTTGTTTACTTTGAAATGCATTTACTGTTCTCTAGATGAGAGAAGGCAGACATGCGAGGGTCCTACTGAGGCAACTGGTTTTATTGCAGACACTTTACGCCATAAAGTTTTGTTGCTCAGCAAATGGTTTCAGTGATGTCGTCAGCTAATTAAACCTGTTCAGGTTTTTTTTTTTTTGTCCGTTTTGTCCCCAAGAAAAAAAGTAAATGTGTGGAAATTCTTGTCTAGTCTTATCATTTGTATGGATCTGACTTGTTCATATAAGCTTTCTGAAGACACTGCTTCCTAGTACTTAAGCAGTAGAAGACACTTAGCTTGTTCTGTCTGTGTATTCAACAGTCCCATATTGCTACATTTGAAAGGGGAGAGTAAATTACTGCAGTGACCCTCCCCCAGCGTCTGACTCTGTTTTTCTTTGGTGCATGAGGCTGGCCAGTGTAGTTTATTTTGCCATTAACTCTGTCCGTGGTTAAGCTGAAACCCTCTGCACTGTTCGTTGTCCAGGGATTCTCTAGCTGGCTTTTAGTGACGCTGAAAGGAAAGCTCTACAAGCTGTACTCTGTCTTTACTCAGGCCACCTATTTTCTATTTTTCATTCACAGAAAAAGTATCGAGCTGCGAAAGAAGCTTATGAACTGCTTTTGCAGACTGAAAATCTTCCTGCACAAGTGAAGGCAACCACTCTGCAGCAATTAGGCAAGTTGTGTGTGATTTTTTGTTATTATTATTATGTTTTGTTTGTTTGCATCTTAATAATGTAGACAGATCGTTGCAATAAATTATTACATTTGTTTGAATGATTTTGGCATTTGTTTTTTGGTGTATGTCAGGTGGGGGGGTGGTCAGGAAAGTGAACCATGTGTAGATTTATCTTTCTCTTTGCTTTCAAAAGAAAAGCTTATTTTTATTTTTTATTCTTGTTTTAGATACGGATTATTTGGTAATATCTGAACACAGTAAAATGTGCACTAATGGATAGTTTTAATTAGTAACTTGCATGATGTATACAAGTATGTATTAGTCCATACTATTTAGTATGTGAATTATAGACTGGAATTTAAATAATCATCTCCAGCGTTATTATACATTTTTCCACTTAGATTTACAAACATGCAGAATTAGCTGAACACATTCAGCTGTACTATTTGGTGCTGTTATTAATAGTTAAATTGAAAGTATAGTGTTGTCAACAGCTTCCCCTCCCCCCACCTTATTCCTAAGAGTCATCAGAAGTTTAATCTAACTGGGTGATGCAACATGATTTTGTACTGGACGTGTTGGTTGTTTTTCCTACTCCTCCTGAATCGCATTGAAACTATTATGGGGCTGCTCACATTAGAATGTGGCCCTATCATAAAACCATTTACATTGGTGTTGAATTGGCCTTCCTAGACTGGTTTCCATGGAGACCCCATTGTAGCCTGTTTGCCACAGGTGTTAAAGGGCTGGGCTAGCTCTGGGGCCACAGCCCTTGGAGGGCCCAGGGAAGTGTTTTATGTCTGGGAGCTGTGTCTGCTTCCTAACAACTGCATCAGTGTCTGAACTGGGAGACCAGCATGTTTGGAGATAGTTTGTTCAGATGAGACCTTTTGAAGAAGCAGAAGGAACCCCCCATCCCCACCCAGTTTGCTTTTTAATTTTTTTTTTTATTATCTTTTTGTATTGCTGATTTGTGTTGGTCTCCTTTTTAAGGAACAGCGTTCTTGAAAAATGGTTATGTAATCTTTTTCCTTGTTCCACTCCACAGGCTGGATGCATCACACCGTGGATCAGTTGGGAGACAAAGCCAATAAAGAAAGCTATGCTATTCAGTGCCTGCAGAAGTCTTTAGAAGCAGATCCAAACTCTGGACAGTCCTGGTACTTCCTCGGCAGGTAGCACTACACATTCTTAACTTGTTTTTACTTATTTTATTTATTTATTTTGTTTTTTGCAGCTTATAATACTATTTGTTAGTACATTCTTCATTATTTAAATGAGTTTTTTCTGATAATGTTTTTATCCTGTGAAATATTTAGGGTCCTCGTTCAAAAAAACGGGGACCCTTAGACAAGAGTTGTCTGTCCGCCTGTTTGTCCGTGTGTCACACTATACCAGGCTAACACTGACTGAATTTGGCATCAGTCCTCACCAAACTTTTATTATACACTCCTAGCTTCCTATAGGCTTTTGTGATTGCATTTGGTTAAGGCATATGAATATTTTAGATCTGTACAGGCAGTCATTCACTTTCTTGCCTAAAGACTTAAATCATCACTGTATGCCATATCCTCCTAATGCACGTGCACAAAACGCACTGACGTTATTGAAGTTACGGGGGGTCTATAATAAACCCTATGTATTAACGGGCAATACACCCATCTGCTGGCTAAAATAAAAAGCCAGGGGGAGCTGTTTTAAGGGCTGTTTCAGTGTTTCCAGCATGTGAAACATGCATTTATATCATATCAATGTTGTCATGTAGCTTTTCTTGAATTCAACATAAGTGGAAAGGATCCTCTTCAAGCTGTGTTGGTCTTTGACACTGACAAGGATTTTAGGTCAAATGCCAAGGCTTCAATTTACTTAAACTTGAGTAAATGCAGTTCTTACAAACATGCTCTTGATTTGTTCAAAATATTTTATTTTATAAAAGATACATGTGTAGTTCTTATTTTAAATGACTGTTTTTAATTTGTTACACTGTTACATTGATCGTAAACGGCATCAGGGATGTGCTTAATATTTCAAATCACAGGGAATTTAAAGGAAATGGAGGGGAAGCCTCTGACTAGCATAGCTCAGCACTGGAGGTCTGGATAGGTCTTTTAAAGCTCTGCAAGTCTCATTTTTTGCTGTTTAATCTGTGGCACAAGTTACTGTTTTTGTAATTGTAAACAAAAAATGTGAGTAGATAATTATTTAATAATTCTATTTAAACATCAGCTAAATAGACCTGAGAAAAACACATGTTTTATCCCCTTGAGTCGAATGTCTATGTAGATTAATGTTTCTGTAATCTGGATATGTCAGATTAAAATATAGAAATATTCTGAGACAAATGTAAATACAAGCTATGTGCTTATCCACATGGCTGCTACCTGTTTTTTTGTTTTTTTTGACATTTTAAAAAATGAAAATACTGTTTAGGCAGGACCTTATGAAAATGTCAAGTAGAACTTCTACTTTAATAAATTCACCTTCCCCGAATAATCACCAGCCTATGTATTTGGGAGCCAGACTGAACAGCATTGATATTTTATTTTTTAAAAATGTTCTTTTTGTAATTTGAGTGTCAGTCTGTTAAAGAAGTAACAGACACCTGTTCTCTTTTTTTCAACTGATTATTTAAAAAAAGATTAGATTTAATCCTTGTATAATTGTATTCATCACACAGTTCTGGACTATGGTCAAAACTGGGGAGATTGTAAAGTGACAAGACCAGCTCTGGTGTTTCTGAGTAAATACAAGATTGGAATAAATAACCTTTTTTTTTCCTTCTTTTTTTAACCTTTTCTTACAGGTGCTATTCAAGTATTGGGAAGGTTCAGGATGCCTTTATATCTTACCGGCAGTCTATTGATAAATCAGAAGCTAGTGCGGACACTTGGTGTTCAATAGGGTAAGGAGATAATGAACAGTTCATTCCCCAACAGCCAGACTGACAGCAGCCAAGGGTGGTTCAAGAGGGAAATTGTGTTAATCACATTGACACATTGCTTTCCTGCATCGTATCTATCAAAGGAAGCTATCGTAAAATAATTTCTGAGATTTGGCAGTCCTGCACCAAGACTGGGAACTGTGTGTGTTTTTGCCCCACATCTATCCTATGTTTTGCTGTCTGCTGTCAACCAATTTATATTCAGTTAATTTCTAAGCTGCTGTATATTCATCCAAAAAAAACAAACAAGGAAAACATAAATATAGTTAAGAAACTAGCTAGT
The DNA here is from genome assembly GCF_017654505.1 of Polyodon spathula. Taxonomy (NCBI): domain Eukaryota; kingdom Metazoa; phylum Chordata; class Actinopteri; order Acipenseriformes; family Polyodontidae; genus Polyodon; species Polyodon spathula. The sequence goes on along the minus strand of NC_054548.1, from coordinate 13,311,424 downwards.
GCCTAAGTGATCACACTGATGACACACTAGCCAAAGCATTTGTCTGCTTGATTTATTAGCTTTATTCAGTTTAGCACTCAGCTTATCCTGACACTTTTGATGTAGGTTGTGCTACGTTTTTCAGACTGTGTCAGTTGTATAACTACTTTGTAGGAGGATGACAGGGGGACTTGTGAAATTCTATCTTTTTCAAGTCTCAGTGTGTAGTGGATTATTCAGTGTCTCTCTTTCTCTTCAGGGTGTTGTATCAACAGCAGAATCAACCAATGGATGCGTTACAGGCCTATATCTGTGCTGTGCAGTTGGACCATGGCCACGCTGCAGCCTGGATGGACCTGGGTACTCTCTATGAATCCTGTAACCAGCCTCAGGATGCCATCAAATGTTACATTAATGCAACCAGGAGCAAATCGTGTAGTAATACCCCTGCCCTCACAGCACGGATAAAATACTTACAGGTATAAATCATTTTGTTTGAGAGGCACAGGGTGGTATCAGTGTTGAGAGATGTGGTTTGTATTAGAACTGTAGCGCCATGTATTTTGGCTACTTTGTGTACCACTTGTGTATTCTTGGGCTGCAGAAGTCAATAAGAGCACTGATCAGTGTAGCCATGTGTATTCACAAGAGGGCCACCACTGACAAGCTGCAACTAGATCCCTTCTGTTTCTTTCTGCATCATTTTAGCTATTAGTTAAACAAAATTAGACATAATAGGCAGTTTTGTTTTGTTTTTCATGTAAATGTGTATGTGTGAGAACATTTTTCACGTATAACGTTAAAGCATAATCATGGCATTAAGACATCAATTTTTTTTCACAGGTTTTTTTTTAAATGTAGAATATTTAATCCTTTTTGTTATCAAGATGATTACCTATATTTTTAAATAGAATTCAACCTCTCCCCAGGTGGTGTTTTACCCATTAAAATACTGTAAGGACTTTTTTGTATCTATCTCTCATAGATAGTATATATATATATATATATATATATATATATATATATATATTAAAAAAATCTCAGATTTAGTAGAAGACCACATTTTATATTAAGTAGTGCAGTATTAAATGTGTTTTTACATAATTTTTCCTAGGCTCAGTTGTGTAACCTTCAACAAAGTAGTCTACAGAGTAAAACTAAAATGCTTCCTAGTATTGAGGAGGCATGGAGCCTACCAATCCCCGCAGAACTTACCTCCAGACAGGGTGCCATGAACTCAGCACAGCAGGTGAGAAGAGTTAGATCGTACTGTAGATTCCCAATTATGGGGCCAGATTTACTAAGTTTACAGTTTTTTTTTTTGTTTTTTTTTGGTTCATGGAAAAACAAACTGGTAATGTTACAGAAAAACACAAGAAGCAGTGTACGTACAAACTCAACATTTTGGTTTGTTTTACATTCACATTTTGTTTTTCCTTTTAAGAAACTGATACAAACGTCTCACTAGAGCAAATGGATAGTAAATCTGGCCCCCTTTTTTTTCTTTCTACTTATATACAATTTTAATTATCGGTTTCAAAATCACATTTTTAAAATCTGATTCTGTACACCTGCTAAAATTATAACACAAGGCTGTCCATGAAGATAACAAGAATTACTCCTAGAAAGATGTGGTGTTTCAGTAGTGTTCATTAGGGTCTTTTTTTGTTTCCTAGAAATGCAAAATTGGTTGAAGTCACTGTTTTTCAGTTCCGTGTTTTTTCTGGCAGCTAATGCCTAGTGTTACAGTGCTCTCCATCTGTATCCGTATGAGAAGGTCCAACAACATTTTGTGTGTGTTCTCATTTAAATGTGTAAAGAGAGCAATGGAAAATACTCATGAGGTTTAAAAAAAAAAAAAAATAAATAGTACAAGTAACAATGATTCATTTTTTGGAATCATTTTTATTCTGCTCATATCGACGTTCATCAGTAATTGATTCAATTATAAGATATCCACTCATATTTATCAACAAATAGGTAACTGCTTTAAAAAGGCTATACCTTTACCCATCATGGATGGATGACTGAAAGCAAACCTGTTTTTTTGTGTTTGTTTTGTTGAGGCTTTTTTGGTGACAAAGTGAATGTATATTAATTTTGCCTTTTTCATATTTATAGATATATATGCACATTGCTTTACCTTTTTTTAATGTGTTCTCACTTTGCAGAGCTATTTGGGTGGCATCTTGGGAGTATTGTGTTTTAAATGTTTTACTATAATGTACCGAATTTACCAAGCTTGCATGAGATTGCCATTTACAATGGGCTACGTCTGCTGTTTTATTAGTGACCAACAAAAGGCTCTAAGCCAATCATACATACATATATTTTTTTAATTCAATTTTAAACCAACTTGCATTTAGGTTACTTATAAGGCTGGTCTAACAAATCCTATTGAATAGACATTGGAGGCAGTTAATATGCTTTTTTGATAGATGCTACCTCCAAGAACATAACCTTGTGAACTTTAGGGGTGAAATATGAATTTACATAATGCCTCAATGTATTCTGCAGTCACCTGTGATTAATCATTTAATTTTCAGAGTACAGTACATGCTTAGAAAGAAGACACAGGATAAGAATATATATTTTTTGTGTTTCAGCAAAGCATCCTGCAAGAGTGTATTTTAAGTGTTAACAGAAGGCAAACCAGCGTGTTGTTTTTTTACTTTCTACATTGTAGGCCTGTAAACCTCATCAGAATAATGAAGTAGGCCTTGGTCAACCACAAATGTCACAGCAGTCCTTGCCTCTGCACATGGCTCCTTCAAGCCAAGTAGATGACCAATCAAGTCCTGCCAAAAGAAAAAGAACGTCAAGCCCAACAAAGGTACTTACTTAATTACATTGCTTAGTATAAAGATGTCGACTACACAGGGTCCCTCTATTACAACTTCTGAAGGGAGTGAAACTTATAAAGAGATGTTTAGAATATAGGGAGAAATCCAAAGGGGATAATAGAATGGATCTTTTTATGAGCTTGACAAAAGGAGAGTTTGCTGTTTACAGCGACCTTCAGGACAGGAAAACGCAATGTATCCTCATTTGCAGACAGGTTTCCAGTTTATTATATTTTTGAATTGCTGAGCTGATTTCTGTTACACTATATCTCTGGCTATAAGATGACTAACTGCAACATAAAAAAAGAATCTGATTGCAGATTTGTGTTTGATAATTTTAAAATACTTTTTTGTGAATTACAATGTTTTATAGGGATTTTATAGGCATATGTTTGGATCCTAAGTCAAATTAGGACCCCACGGTGACCAGAACGACCACAACGACTTGGGGTTCATTGTCAAATTAAAAAAAACTGAAATCAGTTGTTTTCGGGTTTGTTGTCATAATGTCCTCCATCGCAGTGCACAAATTAACTGTAAGAAGACATGTGTCTTTAGGAGCACAACCAAGCAGAACACAAACAGGTTTAGTCACCCCAAGTTCTGGTTTTGATGGGGTCACAATCTATAGTATTTAAATTATTTTTTACTTTTTGATGTAAATGTGTGTACATTTTAAAGTAAACTAACTCTGTGTGCTTTTTACATCAGAATACTTCAGATTCTTGGGCAAGTGGCCACAACGCGTCACACCACCCAGGACAACAGCAAGTTCCTAACTGGTACTTAACACCAGAGAAATTACAGGTATTAGTAGTACATTATACATAATAGTGTAGGACACAGTAAGGTGGGGAATTTCTTTAGTTTTTACGTATCACACTAATTTACTAATCTTCATAGCTCTTGGAACAGCTGCGGACAAACAGGCAAAACCTGAAGCCACTTCAGTTACAGATGCTGGAACAGCTTGAGGGGCAGCTTGTGTTGATGCAGCAGCACCAGCAACAGGTAAAGAAGCTCAATGTCATCAGTCCTTTGACCGCTCTATATTTTGACATGAATTGACCCTGAAATACTACAGCTGTTAGATTTTGTAGTTGGCCTATTAAGTAGAAGTTACATCCTAAAGACTTTAAAAGGTTGTCCCTTTTATTGAACTAATCATGCTGTTAGACATGACCCAGTGTTTCTTTTCTTTTTTTATGGCTGTCTAAGTTTTTGTTATTTTTATTGGTAACCAGGTGTAGTGTACATTCTTGATTATGGAGTTTTTAAAAAGATTGGCCATTCCAAATACAATGCATTCTCAAATATGTTCACTTATTTGGTGTATAACCTTTTAAATGTTGTGGTTTTTTTGCTCTACGTGTGATATACCTTAGGGACTCCTAATTTGTCTGATTTTAGCTTTGCTACACCACCTCATTGATTTATTTAACACTTTTCGATTTTAGATGAGACAAACAGCAGCCGGGCAGGTACGACCAACTAGAGTTCCTAATGGGCCAACAGTCGATTCATCACTGCCTGCAAACTCTGTCTCTGGTCAGCAGCCTCACGTGACCCTGACTAGAGTGCCTAATGTTGTTCCGGCTGGAGTTCACCCAGTCTGTCCTGGGCAGCCAGTGGCAAACGGATCTTTCCCAGCGAGCTCGGTTCCCTGCAGCACAGCTGGAATGCTGGGTAATACAGACACTATTTCTGTAGGCAATAATCACAAAACAGGAATGGAAAGCAACGGAAACGTGCCTTACCTGCAGCAAAACGCACTAAGTCTACCTCATAACTGCACAAACCCGACCAGCAGCAGCGCAGAGGAGCCGTGGAAAAACCAACACATTAACGCCACTCAGGTTTGTGCATTTAGCATTACTGTGCGTTAGTCTGTCTGTGTTGATCTATTTGCATAAAAAAAAAAAATCTAATTTTGGACTTTTAAAACTGGGCTTAAATGTATGTTTTAACCTGTTATAAGCATAGCTTTTGTACAGCTTGCGATTATTGTTTTATTTATTTATTTATTTACTTATTTTTCTTAATGCACTGTATAAGCCCTGAGAAATTAGTATGTTTTGGAAACCCTTTTTTTGCATGCCTGTTGCTAGAATTATTCATAAAATAAGCCAGGTGTTTTCAATCGGTTTTTGTGTGGACAAATCCAACACTGTTTATGAAGTCTGAGTTTGTGATGCATCTGTGCTTGAATGCAATATTTTTTGAAGAGATGATGTGTAAAACGTACTTGTTTTTTGTTTCTCTGAAGTTGACACACCATTGTTGCTGTGAGCTTAATGCCTAAATGATTGAATGAAATTCCCTTTGGTATGCTATAGGTGTGTTATTTAAATAAATCACTTCCTAGTTTACAGAATATGTTTTAAAGTTATACTGCCTGAAAGGGGGGAAAAAAAAAGTTAATTTGTATCTTGCTGTTCTTGTAGGTGGTAGAAAAGCATAAGCTTTGTCTCTTTCTCACAGTACACTACGTAATGCCTGATTTTATTGCTCCTGTTTCAGGGGCTTCAGAAAGGTCACAGTTCACATTTGGCAGGTCCTAATGGTGAACGACCTCTCTCTTCCACTGGGACTTCCCAGCATTTCCAGGCAGCTGGCACTGGTATTCAAAATCAGGTTGGACATCCCACCATGCCTAGCAATTCACTAACACAGGGGGCAGCTCTCAATCACTTCTCCACTCCTCCTCACACGGCTACCTCAGGCGGACAACAAGGCATTACCTTAACCAAAGAGAGCAAGCCTTCAGGAAACAACAACGCAACATCAGTGCCTGACATCAGCAGGCACTCTGGAGGGACACCAAACCGCACTGCCACTGTAGAGGGACTCCCTAATCATGTCCATCAGGTGATGGCAGATGCTGTTTCAAGCCCTAGCCATGGAGAATCCAAGTCACCAGGTGTACTTAGTTCAGACAATCCTCAGCTCTCTGCCTTGTTGATTGGAAAAGCCAATAATATTGGGGGTTCTGGAACCTGCGAAAAAGTCAATAACGTTCATCCGGCGGTTCACAACTCAAAGACTCCAGAGAATTCTGTTGCCTCTTCGCCCTCATCAGCCATTTCCACAGCGACCCCTTCTCCTAAATCAACTGAACAAACTACTACAAATAGTGTTACCAGCCTTAACAGCCCCCCCAGTGGATTGGGACATAAAGTTAATGGGAAATGTATTGAGGACTCCCAAAGCCCCTTGAAAGTCGACCATCCTTTGATCAGTCACAAACCTAATCCTCCGCTTGCACCTTCATCTTCTGTCTCTATATATCCCAGCTCAGTAGATGTACTGAAAGCATGCAGGTAAGGGAACTATATACTATTCCTGTATTGTCCAGGGGTCATGGCCATCTGTGGGTAGATGTTTACCATTTGGGCTGGTTGCTGGTAACAGACACAAAGATCAAAGTACAATATTATTTTACAATATTACTGTTGAAAAAAGACACGAAAGAGAAGTCGCGGACTTCTTTGAGTCCAGATAAGTGTAGTTTATTGAAGATAAAATTTCTGAGTTGCAAAGTTACAACCACACATCTTGAAGGTTACATGGTGACAACAGTTTGCAGGTGTCCTCTTTCCAAGCATGGATCAGAGCAATACAAAGAATATTTCAGTTTAAATGCAGTCTTTCAGTGACATGATTTTTCCTTAAACCAATCAGAAAAAGACACATCTCTTATCACTTGGTTAATTGTCCATTTGTCTTAACCCTAGCTTCAAAGCATCTGGTTCAATCCGGTTTCTCTTTGAAGTAGCTAGTTTTTATGACCCTCATAAAATCGACTGTAATTTCCTAGGCAAACCTGTTTTATTTCTAGTTTGTACTGTCTAAGTAGGAATTTAACCAGAATCTGGCTTGATCTTTAACCCTTTCTGTGAGTTGTATTCCAAGACCAAAAATGAATTTATATCTAAATAAAATGTTCTAACAGTTAGTCAATATAATAGAACTGATGCTATTTAAAAAAAAAAAAAATGCCATGCTGCAGCCCTTATGAAAATGCAGTGCACCCCATGTGTTTATTTTCTTAACTTTTAGTTATAATTGTCCAATCTTTATAAATCTATGGAACTGATTTGGTACGGACGGTCATATGTGCCCTGTAAACCGGGTATTTACTGCACAATCAAACTGTACTGAAACCCTAAGCCTAATCTTTACTGAACGCTTACCTTGAAGCAGCAAATTGATAGAAACAGTTTTCAAAAGAAATGTTGAATTTATGTGAAAAATAAATATAATGGGCAATGGGGCCCTTTTGTATGTGTTTCCTTTAGTTTGTGCAACAGAGCTTCTCCTGAGTTATGGGCAACAACCTGACCTCTGGAATAAACCTGGTATTTAATAGCCACCAATTTCCTTTCCATGTCCATACATAAAACTGAATTTCATCAGCGGAGGTTTTTTTTTTTTTAAATAGCATTAATTTGGACACTGTCTTGGACAAACCTAGCAGATGTCTTGTGTTAAACTGGTATCTGGCAAGCTCTATCCTAAGATATGTTTTCACCGGGGGGACATTTTCAAACAAGATCCATTTATAGCTCAACGTTTTCTGCTGTTCATTCTGCTGTGCAGGAATTGGGTTTACCGGTAGCATTTCTTAATAGAGAATTTGAGTTCCCTTTCAAACACATTTGGGGATTGAACAATTTGACAGTACATTCAATTCCTGATGTAAAATGAAATAAAAAGGGTAACTCCAGCTTTCCCTTCGTTTTGTATCTAGATGATACAAAGCAATATTAACCACATCACATTAACAGCTAAGCTTTAAATATGTGATGATCGCATACATTCATTTTCAAGTGGTGTTTCATCTCAGCCAGCCTTCATCTGTCTCTAACACATACTATATTCGACAACAGGGATTCAGACTGAATTAGGCCAAAGTTTTACAGCTGTGGTTACACTAAAAAGTGAAGTGTGTATAAGTATAAAAATAGAGTGCGAAAGTACTCTGTAACCTTTAATTTTATTTTGTTTAAAAAACATTTAAAAATCAGGAAGGAAAAATGTAATTCCATCAAGATAACTTTCCTGTTTGAGGAAAAAAAAAGTAAAACTACACCAGAGATTCTCTTCAATATGACCCCTTTTAACTAACTAGGATACCAAACCTTGAAGAAATGTAATTTGTGTCCTCCTTTTAGCTGTTGTACTTTGCATACAATCTTTGTAAAACAATTAAAAGCAGGTTTTGCACTTAAATTACACTCATTATTTTTAAACCTTCCTGTTGATCCTAATGAATTTGAATTTCACCTTATTGACCAAGTGAAGTTTACTCTCTTCTCTTAGTGTATGCAAAGCAGTCCTGAAAAGCACACCACATGTATTTTTAGTAAGAAACTTGAACTGGAGGATGGTAGTTTTGCACACTGTAGTGCATTCTGTTTTAATAATTTGGTCAATGATTTCAAACACAGTTCTGGTGGGCCATTTAATAACACTTTTTTTTTTATATTTCACATGTATATGTTCAGCCTTCCTGCTGTGTTTTAGGTCCAATTCATCCAGTGCTTCCACTTAAAATTGTGTTCCCTGACTTAAAATATCAAATTATCTAGTTGGGTGAAGACACAGTAAGTTTCCATCTGCCAGTGGTGTGCACCAAGGGAAATGGTGCCCCTCACTGAATTGAGTTAGCCGCAGTGCAGGAAAAATGTGTTCTTTACCTAATGAGTTTTCATTATCTTGAGATTCAAGTACATTGAGGTTTGTCACTAAAATTGGTGTACCAGCCATACTAAAAAAAATATTTGTTTTAAAAGTCGATATTGTTCCAGTGTGTGTGTGTATATAGTTCATGTAATGTATAATGTCATGAAGATAAAATTAAGCCCCTGAAGAAATAAGAACAGATGTAATTGCACTACTGTCTTAAGTTTTGAGAAGGGTTATTCAGATATGACATTCACTTTCAGTAATTTTATTGTAATTCAACTGCAGTCAAATGTTTAAAGTCCTTAAACTGTTCCAGAGTTTTTAAAAAATCTCATTCAATGTATTTATCTTATATATATTATATTATATATATTATATTTTATTTTTAAATATATAATATAATATATATATATATATATTTTTTTTTTTTTTTTTTTTAATTATTGTAATCTTGATTTCTTCCTTTTCAGAAATCTTGGTAAGAATGGTCTGTCAAATAGTAGCGTTCTATTGGACAAGTGTCCCCCCCCACGACTGCCTCCTCCCCCTTATCCTTCGCTGCCAAAGGACAAACTCAACCCTCCTACTCCTAGTATTTATGTAAGTTTACCCTCTTGTAGTCGTAGTACTGCTGTCATAGAAACACTATACACGCAACTGTCTCCAACTTCAATGTTTGTAAGTGTTACAGTAGTTCCAGGTCTGTGTGTGCAACAGCAGTTAGGTTCACTTATATATATAAAAAATATTTGTTGAGGATTAAAAAAAACAAAACAAAAAAAAATCCTCATTCTAATATTTGTCCTATTAAAAGCCAGTCTAGCTTTAGATGTTAAGCCCAATGTTTTCAAAACCAGTTAATTTTTTTCTTTTTTGGTTTACAGCTGGAGAACAAGCGAGATGCTTTCTTTCCACCTTTACACCAATTCTGTACAAATCCAAACAACCCTGTCACAGTAATCCGTGGCCTTGCAGGAGCTCTTAAACTAGGTAAGCTCAGTTGACAGGGAAACCAAGTGATTGTTGTCTAATTGAAAGTGATGGAAAGGAGATTAACTGCTGCCTAGGGGGTGGGGGTATTTCATGAAGATATCAAATGTACATAAAGTGCAATAGCACCACCTGGAAGGTAAGAAAATAATTACATGTTATATCTGGTGGTATGTTCTAAGACACAATGGTGTCTTCAAGTACAGTTCTATTGCATTGTTAATGTGCAGTATTAGGATTTTGTTCCAGTATTTAATGGGTATCCAGTCAGTTACAATATGTCAGTGTTAAGCGGATATATATATATATATATATATATATTCATATTACCACCAGCACAAAGCGTTTTACAAGTCGTAATTTCGTACATATTGTTGTGTTTTTTTTCTTTGTTTTGTTTTTTTTTTATTAATGATGGGTTTAAATTCTCCCCACCTGGGCGACGCTCGGCTAGTTGTGTGCAGCCCCTTGGGAGCTCTCGTCCACGGTCGGCAGTGGAGTAGTCTTGAACCGGTGATCTCCGCCTTTACTGTATACGCCACTCAGGAGCTCTTTTGAGCTCGTAACGCAGTCATGGCCCCACCCCCTAGGGAACAAAAGGACTGCGCTCACAGATCTCTGCGCCATTTTTCCTTTAAAGACTGACCTGAAGGGGAGCCTTGTTCAGAGAAGTACAATTGTTGCTTCAATCTATATGTATTTCTCATTAAGTGAATCACTGTAATAGTTTTTCTATTTACACGTATTTGTGTGCACTACAGCCTGTTGCTAGTTACGTCCTTCAGTGCCCTTGTGCCCCACGTGAAGCCAGCGGCTCAAGTCGGTTCTTTTCAGGGATCAAGCAACATAAGTCGGCTGACTTTATACTCTCCCCCCAGGCTGCATAGCTCCTGCTGGAGTTTATTTTCCTTCTTGGGTTTTGCTATTTAGTATGATATGAGATATTTTATATCTTCTGTTGTTTGTTCCTGTTTTTTTTTTTTTTTTTTCTGTGTTTCTGTATTTTACAGATACCACTCACTGGCTTGTCGGTAACATGGTGCTTTGCACACGTGCAGTAAGAGCAGCTGCCTGGCTCAGCAGCACTGTGCAGGACTGTGATACTCGCTTCGGCTTGTTGTTGCTTGCAATTATAACCAAAGTATCTTGATGCCTTTTTGGTGACTGCTATTTAAATACCATTGCTGTTAGTTCATTCTAACAAGCAGGCTTCCCTCAGTCGTGTGTTGGTACTAATTGAGTGGTTTTGCCAATGGCTTTACTGTTGTTTGTACATTGCCCCCCACGGTAACTGTGACCAGGTGGCCACTTCTGATCCATGTTGAAGCACAGCCGCTTATTGACAGTGTCCCACCACTATCTAAAGGCACTCTTGGTGGAAACAGCCGGCCTGGCGTAGCGCTGGGCAGGATCACCAGAAAGGAGGTCGTCACCACGGCTGCATCCAGCCTGGGCTGGGGCGGCAGGTGGAATGGCCGGGGGGTACAAGGTGTGTGAAACCCGCCATGGCAGGGTCTCCACATCAGTGTTTTAGAGCTGCGGACAGTTTACCTGGCCTTTCAGACATGTTCTTGTCTGTATAGACAACAGAACAGTGGTGGCCACAGGTCACCCAGTCTCCATTATGTGGCCCGCAGCTTTTGCTTAGGGCACACATGAGAACCTTCTCTCACTATGGGCAGTACATCGCCATAGGTGACAAACTGAGTCGTGGACCTCCTCTCAAGGGGAGGCCCCAGCACCTCAGTGGAGGCTTCTCCCTGAGGTGGCGAGCGTTATCTGGGAGAGGTTTGCAAGAAGAGAGAGAGATCTCTTTGAATCCCAGGAATCGCCCCACTATCCCCTCTGGTTCTCCATAAAGGGAGGTGGGGACCCACTGGCGATAGATGCCTTGACGCACCAGTGGCCAAGGCAACTGTTATAAGCCTTCCTACTGCTAACCTTGCTCCCACTATGTCTGAACTTTCCACTTTTCTGAAATTATCAGCATGAATTAGTGCATGCTCAGGGGTCACTATATCGATAATCGTATTGTCAAGAAAAATATCACAGTTTACCGTGTAAAGTCATTAATCAGCACACCCCTACCTGATAGCTCATCGTCGCCATTAAATTTAAATTCAAATGGTTTATTCAATCTTTTCAAAATTGACTTGCCATTGCAAGAGTGTCTTGTGGAAAACTGATTGTATTCAATCTTTCAAGAACCAGCGTCATTATATCATTTGTATTCTGATTTCCACGAGTGCACCTTATCGGCACAAAATGGCATGTAAACAAACTCGGAAACAAATCGCTGTTTGTCTTGCTACATAATGTTGGAAATTGTTTGAGGTCTTGAAAAAAAAAACCTGAATCGGACACAAGTCACCGAGCAATTTGGTGTTTCCAGTTCTGATGAGTTGCTTCACCATTCTGTTAAATAATTTTGAGTATTGCTCCTGTACATGTATTTATAATTAATCTAGAGCTGCTACTGCATTTAACATGTGTAGAGGTGCTCCGTTAATTTAGTTAGACATTTTTTATCAGCTGAGAGAACACTTCGCTTGCTTCCCGAGTGAGACACAAGCACGATTCCTGCTCTGGTTTACATGGGTTTTTCCATCTATTTTTATCGTGAGAAAGCGACTGATTGTCTTAGAGTCGCACTGACCAAAGTACGTTCTTTTGCTGCTTCACAGTGTATTTGCGTGACAGTGTCACACATTCATGACTATAGAGTAGATTTTCACGTGATTGTAAACCCACATGATCAAACCACCTTCATGCTTTCCCCTTTTCTTCAAACATCCTGTGGTTCATTTTTGGGGAAAAGTTACATTTTAGCCTCATTGGACCAGATAATTTTGTTGAAGAATGCTTCAAATTCCTGTTCATATTTCTTGGCAAATTATAGATGGTTTGTTTTAGGAATTTTCTTTAAAAGTGGTTTGAAGAGAGGTTTATGTGCACACAACTCTTTGTTGTTCAGGTGCTTTGTAGAGTTATTTTGTGCACTGTTATTCCTGATGCTTCTAAATTGTTCTTTAAATCATGGCTGTTAATCCTTGAATTCTTTTAGCTGCCTGCTTTACCCCCCCCCTTTTTTTTTTTTGACGTCCACTTCTTTCAAATGTTTCTGTGTTACTTCTTGGTTATTGTTCCGATTCTGGATTTTGCTATTGCGTATTTCTTTGATACTGTTCTGTAGCCTTTTCTTTTGTGTGCTTTTCTCAAACGTGAATCAACACCTTTGTCTTGACCATCATGTGTTGAGTTGCCAAAATGTTCTTCAACTGTTGTTGGAAATAATTACCTCTTTCTGGCTACTGTCTTTATAATGCAGCTCAGTTACTGTGTAATAGTTTTCAGTCAAGGAATATAAATTTTTATTTCTATTACATTTTTGCAGGCTTCTAATGTAAAGGTGCCAATACTTTTTGTAAAACAAATATTTTAAATTTCTTTAAGTACTTTTTTTGTATAAAGATTTTTTGTTAAACTATTATAAATTATGTATTTTGGTCTTTGTCATATTAGCAAGCGGCTAATTTTCACGAAAAACCATGGGAGGAAAAAAAAAACAAACTGAAGGCTCCTTTTGTTTCCCAGATCTCGGCCTGTTTTCTACCAAGACATTAGTAGAAGCAAACGCTGATCATCTGGTGGAGGTACGGACGCAACTGTCTCAGCCCACGGACGAAAACTGGGACCTAACTGGAACGAAGAAAATGTGGCGCTGTGAAAGCAGTCGGTCCCATACTACCATTGCCAAATATGCACAGTACCAGGCCTCATCATTCCAGGAATCATTACGGGTCAGTTGTCTGTGAAAATACAATGGAAACTCTGGTCAAGTCAGGTGTTTTGATCCTGCTTAATCTTGTGTACGTGTTGTTGATGGATAAAATATGCATACACAATTACACACTTAAGTGAAGTGCAGTAAGGGCAAAGGGGTGTGGAGGGTATTTCTATTGTTTTACTGTATTTTGTAAGATAGCGTTGATATTTTATTTTCCATTGATACAAAGTTTAAAATGTCAATGCTAGACATAAAATTATCCTAAATTTAAAAAATGATCCATTCCACACTGGAATGCTTTGTGTAGTTTATGTTCCAGTGGAGTTGTCGATTTGGGTAACTTGACTGACATGCATGCGTGCTGAGTTGAAACAAAGTCAAAACCTGCGACACTCAAGCTAAAAAAAATATTCCCACCATGGATAATGCCAGCCTGTTGGCATCTGCATGACGTATTTTAAAGTAGCAACTTTCTACTTCTGCCTGATGTGCCCTATACAGTTGATTTATTTTTCCTTTGTGAGCCAATGTTGAAAACAGTAAAGGTGTTTCCTGTAATGTTAGTGGCACATCATTTAATATTTTGCTTTCTGCTAGAAGAGAGCTGTGTGACCTCCTAGCATGTCTATTTGACTTTCATAGTAAAGTTGTTCCTGGTAGTTTTCTGGGAGTGATACATACATCCCTGTGCTTTTGGGGTGTCAGCAAATCATACTGTACTTGTTAGCGGGTATTAATTTCCAACAAGAACAGTGAAAATGCTACTCTGGATGTATGTGTCTGTTAGTGTTTATTTTTGTATTAATATTAGAGCTGGCGCTTGGTTTTTAAAAAAATTGATTGGTTAATTTATGGGCATTAGTTTTTTTAGCCAGTAGATTTAATCCGTGCACATTTAACAGTTAACGATCGTATAGCGGCTGTCCTGCATAGTAATACAGTACTAAAATTAAAAGAATCTAAAAAAAAAAAAATTAAAAAGAGCCCAATGGGAATTTGGTCTTTTTAAATTCGTTTTTATTATTATTTTTATTTTAGTAAATGTAACAAATGTCACCTTTTCGTCCTATTATCCTAATAAAACAGATTTAGGAACCTGGTAACTGTCACACCTCCCCCAAGCACCAGAGCAGCACAGTTGTATGCTTACTGTTTAACCACTCTGGGGTAACCCCAAAACAGCAAAGTATTGTACAAACACAGAAACAAAAACCACTTTAAGGTTTATAACTAAATCAACAGTTTATGTTATTCAGGATAAATGTGCCACTCTGGATTTTACCACAGCATTCACCACAGCTCTGTTTACAAAGCACATGAGTAACTTTGCAGACACATGTTTGGCAATCATATTAATCAATGCAGATAAACATTCCACTTCCAAATATGTATATACATCCATAGCACACTATCGGCAATCCTTGTACAAAACAAGACAACAGTTCTAATTTTTACACAACTTTAACAATTTTTTGTACGAGCGTAAAACCACAGTGTCCTCCTGCTTCAAATCAGCACTTCCCTAAATAGTAGTGTGCATTTCTCTCTGCCCAGAATGCATGATTTTAATTGTGTTTTGTTATTTTTATCTGCGATCAACTGTAGTTGATTAATCGGTCCAATTAACTGTTAATTGGAATAGCCCTTATAAATATATTTTTTTATTTTAAGGAGGAAAATGAAAAGAAGGGCCACAAGGACCACTCGGACAATGAATCAACATCCTCCGATAAGTGAGTGCAGTAATGGTTAAAAGGCGTTTTACCAGCTGTAATTGCGGTGGAAAAGCTTTTTAACCAGTGTGTATGTTTGTTTATAGTGTTGGCCGGCGGAGAAAAGGACCCTTCAAAACCATCAAGTTTGGAACAAACATTGACTTTTCAGATGAAAAGAAGTAAGTCAATTTTAAGTGATTTTTTTGGAACAAAAGATTTAGTCAATCACCACTGCAGGAATGTTATACAGAGATGCTGACCAAGTTCTTTTAATAATTTTATCAAAACACATACCAGTATGCCAAATAGTACATTTGTTTTAAATTGTGGACTCTCTTTGGGACTATTATCCAATTCCTTTTTACTGTCTGCTCTTTCGCACTAAGATATTGTGGAAAAGGTTTAAATACAGTTATAGGAAATGTATAGCAATGTGTTTAATTCTTATTATACCCTATCCTTGTTTGTTGGACTGGAAAACATTCACCTTACTGTAGTGAACAGCCACTTCTCAACCCCTAATGTACCTTTTTCCCCAAAGGGCTTATACTTCAGTGGTTAGTTTGTTTCACTACATATATGTTTAAGAAAGGAAAATGCTCTTTTTTTTTCTTTATTGTCTATATATGCATAATGTCATCATAGTGAAATGATCAGCGTGTCTCCAGGATTATCTAAAGCAGAAATTACTAATTGCAGGTGGAAGTTGCAGCTTCATGAGTTAAGTAAGCTCCCTGCATTTGCACGAGTTGTGTCTGCAGGGAATCTCCTGAGCCATGTTGGACACATCATCCTGGGAATGAACACAGTTCAGCTCTATATGAAGGTTCCTGGCAGCAGGACGCCTGGTGAGTAACAAGCCCTGTGTTCAGCTCAGTTCTTCTGGTGCACAGGTTAGTGCTGTGAGTCAGGATATGTCGCCCCTTCTGATAACTACACCATGTTTCTCTGCATCAGGAATGTTTTAAGATGTTGCTCTGCTCACTGTTTTTATTTGTTTATTTATTTATTTATTTTTAATTTCCCCTAATCTGTATGAAACCCAATTCAGGGGGGCAAATACTATATCAAAACCGTTCAGTTAATTTGCCAGCATTTTAATTTAAGTGATGGAAAAGTAATTTGATACATAGTTTAATCTTGGCTTAGATTTTGTAAAATCAAGAAAATCCAGTTCCTGTTTACAACATTAATGAATAATAAGTCTCAAGTGTATTTCAATTCTTAATCCCTTTTTAGGGTTACTGTCAATAGGCTTTTGATTGGTGTGGATTATCTGTTCCAGTGCTAACAAGACTTTTATGTATGTGTTGTTTTTTAGGTCATCAAGAAAACAACAACTTTTGTTCTGTCAACATCAACATCGGCCCAGGGGATTGTGAATGGTTTGCTGTTCCAGAGTCCTACTGGGGTGCCATGAATGATTTCTGTGAAAAGTATGAAAACATATTTAGCACAGTAACAAGTCAATTGCCAGCATGGTACTGTGCTCCCACAATATTTTACCATTCGATAATTCACTAAATTTGGTTAATTCACCGCTAGGAGAAAAGGAGAAAACGAAATTAACACTTATTTTTTCTAATTGACTTTGGTGGTCTGTTGTCAAACTAACTTGCTTTACATTTTGTCATTTCAGTAGTTTCCAAGCGTTTTTCATTACGTTCATGACCTTCATAATCCACTATACTTGTGTTACCATGTGCTTAATTGCCCAGTACAATTCTTTGACTCACTTCGCTAACTTGTATTTATTTTTTCAACAGGAACAATATTAACTTCTTAATGGGCTCCTGGTGGCCAAACCTAGAGGATCTGTATGAGGCGAATGTCCCTGTGTATCGGTTTATCCAGCGTCCTGGAGACCTGGTTTGGATCAATGCAGGCACAGTCCACTGGGTTCAGGCTATTGGCTGGTGCAATAATATTGCTTGGAATGTTGGACCACTAACAGGTATTGCTGCTGCTTGTCCAGTTTTTTGTTGTTTTTTCTTTTGTTGTTCCTCATGGCTTGTACTATATCTACTTCCCCCTTTTTCTCTAGTTGTTGACTCTTCCTATTCTTTTTCACATACAATTTTTCTAAAAATTTTTTTGCTTTTATTTAAATATAAATTGTTACATATTTGGTTGTCCACCACATTGTATACATGTACTGCTTATGAAGCATTTCCTTAGCGTATAAAAAAAAAATGTACCACAAATGAGGTGGACTATCTGTCTTCTGATGAAGTAGTATGTACACTCATTATGATAGAGCCAGGCCAAGGAATGATGTTAATTAGACTAACCTAGACCTTGGTATGGTGGAACAGGAGTCATTTATTTTTCTTGTTTTCTTACAGCATACCAGTATAAACTCGCAGTGGAGAGATATGAGTGGAATAAACTACAAAGTGTGAAGTCTATTGTTCCCATGATTCACCTGTCCTGGAACATGGCACGGAACATCAAAGTGTCAGATCCCAAGCTCTTCGAAATGATTAAGTAAGTTCAAAACAAAACCACGGCAAAATTTGTGACCTGTGATGAAGCTGCAGGAATTGAAGTATGCTTTTAAAATTATAATAGCAATGGGACTTTATTATGTACATCCCTAAGAGCCTTCTGAAATTACATAGAAAGTAAATTAGACACTAGGGACTTGGTACTGTGATGAAAATAGTTTGTTCTTATGTTGCAATTAAGTGTGTAGTCTGTGCAGCCTGTGCCATTTGACCTACATTTACCCAGGCTTTGTATTTAGTACACCTGTGTTGGATGCAGACAGCCACACAATAAGAACCTCTAAGCTCAAAACTCCACTCTAAACGTCTGCCCTTTTCTGAAGTTCCATGCAGTATTTCTGTGTCCCATTTTTATATATATAGCTAGATAGATAGATATATACATGCATATATACCACTCTGGAAAACATTAAGATACCACTGCAAAATTGTCAGTTTCTCTGATTTTACTATTTATAGGTATGTGTTTGGGTAAAATGAACATTTTTGTTTTATTCTATAAACTACTGACAACATTCCTCCCAAATTCCAAATAAAAATATTGTCATTTAGAGCATTTATTTGCAGAAAATGACAACTGGTCAAAATAACAAAAAAGATGCAGTGTTGTCAGACCTCGAATAATGCAAAGAAAATAAGTTCATATTCATTTTTAAACAACACAATACTAATGTTTTAACTTAGGAAGAGTTCAGAAATCAATATTTGGTGGAATAACCCTGATTTTCAAGCACAGCTTTCATGCGTCTTGGCATGCTCTCCACCAGTCTTTCACACTGATGTTGGGTGACTTTATGCCACTCCTGGCGCAAAAATTCAAGCAGCTCGGCTTTGTTTGATGGCTTGTGACCATCCATCTTCCTCTTGATCACATTCCAGAGGTTTTCAATGGGGTTCAGGTCTGGAGATTGGGCTGGCCATGACAGGGTCTTGATCTGGTGGTCCTCCATCCACACCTTGATTGACCTGGCTCTGTGGCATGGAGCATTGTCCTGCTGGAAAAACCAATCCTCAGAGTTGGGGAACATTGTCAGAGCAGAAGGAAGCAAGTTTTGTAATTGACAACCTTGTACTTGGCTTGAGTCATGCCAAAGCTGCCCGATTCCAGCCTTGCTGAAGCACCCCCAGATCATCACGATCCTCCACCACATTTCACAGTGGGCGCGAGACACTGTGGCTTGTAGGCCTCTCCAGGTCTCTGTCTAACCATTAGATGACCAGGTGCTGGGCAAAGCTGAACATTGGACTCATCTGGGGGTGCTTCAGCAAGGCTGGAATCGGGCAGATTTGTCTTTGTGAAGGACGCATGAATCAAGCCAAGTACAAGGTTGTCCTGGAAGAAAACTTGCTTCCTTCTGCTCTGACAATGTTCCCCAACTCTGATGATTGGTTTTTCCAGCAGGACAATGCTCCATGCCACAGAGCCAGGTCAATCAAGGTGTGGATGGAGGACCACCAGATCAAGACCCTGTCATGGCCAGCCCAATCTCCAGACCTGAACCCCATTGAAAACCTCTGGAATGTGATCAAGAGGAAGATGGATGGTCACAAGCCATCAAACAAAGCAGAGTTGCTTGAATTTTTGCGCCAGGAGTGGCATAAAGTCACCCAACATCAATGTGAGAGCATGCCAAGACGCATGAAAGCTGTGCTTGAAAATCAGGGTTATTCCACCAAATATTGATTTCTGAACTCTTCCTAAGTTAAAACATTAGTATTGTGTTGTTTAAAAATGAATATGAACTTATTTTCTTTGCATTATTCGAGGTCTGACAACGCTGCATCTTTTTTGTTATTTTGACCAGTTGTCATTTTCTGCAAATAAATGCTCTAAATGACAATATTTTTATTTGGAATTTGGGAGGAATGTTGTCAGTAGTTCATAGAATAAAACAGAATTGTTCATTTTACCCAAACACTTACCTATAAATAGTAAAACCAGAGAAACTGATAATTTTGCAGTGGTCTCTTAATGTTTTCCAGAGCTGTATATACACGCACGCAGTGTCTATAGAAAGTCTACACCCCCCCTTGAACACTTTTCACATTTTGTTGCGTCAGTGCTTCAGTTTCATGCATTTAAATGAGGATTTTTTTCCAGTTATCTGCACACCGTACTCCACACTGTTAAGGGGGAAGAAAAGTTATATTAAATACAAAGCTGAAAGATCATAATTGGATAAGTCTCCACCCCTCTGAGTTAATACTTGGTGGAAGCACCTTTGGCAGCAATTACAACTGTGAGTCTGTTAGGACAGGTCTCTACCAACTTTGCACACCTAGATTTGGCAATATTTGACCATTCTTCTTTACTAAACTGTTCAAGCTCTGTCAAGTTTCTTGGGGAGCATTGATGGACAGCAATCTTCAAATAATGCCACAAATTTTCGATTGGATTTAGGCCAAGGCTCTGACTGGGCCACTCAAGGACATTTACCTTTTTGTTCCTTAGCCACTCCAGTGTAGCTTTGGCTGTGTGCTTTGGGTTGTTGTCATGCTGAAAGGTGAACTTCTGTCCCAGTTTCAGCTTTCTTGCAGAGGGGCAGCAGGTTTTCCTCAAGGACTTCTTGGTACTTTGCTCCATTCATTTTCCCTTCTATCCTGACAAGCCCCCCCAGTCCCTGCTTATGAGAAACATCCCCATAACATGATGCTGCCACCACCATGCTTCACAGTAGGGATGGTTTTCTTTGGGTGATGCACTGTGTTGGGTTTGCGCCAAATATAACGCTTTGCATTTAGGCCAAAAAGTTCCTTTTGAGTTTCGTCAGAGCAGAAAATGTTTTGCCACATGGCTGCAGAATCTCCTGAGGTTTTTTTTGCATACTTCAAACAGGATTCAAGGTGGGCTTTCTTGAGTAATGGCGTCATCCTTGCCACCCAACCATACAGGGCAGATTTATGAAGTGCTTGGGGTATTGTTGTCACATGCACACTTTAACCAGTCTTGGCCATAAAAGCCTGTAGCTCTTGTAAAGTTGCCATTGGCCTCTTGGTAGTCTCTCTCTGATCAGTCTCCTTCTTGCTCGGTCATCCAATTTGGAGGGACAGTCTAATCTAGGCAGGGTCTTGGTGGTGCCATACACCTTTCACCACTTAATAATTGTCTTGACCGTGCTCCAAGGGATATTCAAGGCCTTTTGATATTCTTTTATACCCATCCCCTGATCTGTGCCCTTCAGCAACTTTGTCCCGGAGTTCTTTTGAAGGCGCTTGGTGCTCATGGTTGAGTCTTTGCTTTGAAGCAGAGGGAACCTACAAGAACTGCTGAATTTATCCTGAAATCATGCGAATCACTACAATTTGACACCGGTGGAGGCCACTTAACTTGGTGTGTGATTTTGAAGGCGATTGGTTACACCTTAGTTCATTTAGGATTGATATTACAAGGGGGGTGGACACTTACCCAACCAAGCTATTTCAGTTTTTTATTTTTAATTCATTTTCTACAAATTTCTAGAATATTTTTTTTCACTTGGAAGTTGTGGGGTAGGATGTGTAGGTAAAAAAAAAAAAAAAAAAACTTAATTCCAGGCTAATTCCAGGCTATAAGGCAACAAAAGGTGAAATTGTTTAAAGGGGGTGTAGACTTTCTGCAGGCACTGTGTGTGTGTGTATATATATATATATATATATATATATATATATATATATATATATATATATATATATATATAATGTGTGTATATATAATGTGTGTATATATAAAAAATTTAATTTTTGCTCTCTACATAGTCATGCTAATACCTTAAGGTATTCTATGTCCATCAGTCTATGAAAGACGTGTTTTGAGAATAAATGCCTCTTTCCTGCTTTTGCTAGGTTCTGCTTGTTGAGGACGTTGAAGCAGTGTCAGATGTTGAAGGAGGCTCTCATTGTTGCAGGGAAAGAGATTGTGTGGCATGGAAGGGGAAAAGATGAGCCTGCTCATTACTGTAGCATCTGTGAGGTGAGTGCATCTTAAAACACCTAGTTTTGTGGTGATTTCTTATTTAACTAGTCCTTTAGTGGCTACCCTGCTCACACTGAAAAGTATGCACAACACAGCCTTGTTTATTAAAAGGTAGAATAGCCGTTTGTAGTATACTGGGACATAAATATCTAAACAGTACTGTATATGAAGACCAGTTTTCTTGGTCATTACAATCAGGTTTGACTTTAGAATTTGAGGTTTTGTTTATGTTGCTTAGAATTAGCACAGATACGTAGTTGACAAATATAGCACAGTTTTGAAAAGTGTACTGAGCTGGCCTGTTTTTTGTAGTCATTGTTTTTCTTGTGTGTGTTTGTGTGGTCTGTGTGTGGTTTTAATACTTGCCCTGTTTCTTTCCTAATGTTTCAGGTAGAGGTCTTTGATCTGCTTTTTGTCACTAGTGAGAGCAATTCTCGGAAGACTTACATAGTGCATTGCCAGGACTGTGCTCGCAAAGGCAGTGCAAACTTAGAAAATTTTGTGGTGCTAGAACAGTACAAAATGGAGGACCTGATGCAAGTCTATGACCAGTTCACATTAGTGAGTACAATTTATGTTGCCAGATATATTTACAAAACAAATTAACATACTCATGTTTAACATGCAGCACACTACGTATTTTTTGCATGTGTGAAGTATTTATCCCCTTGTGTTGTATATTTGAACTTGCATACTAGGTAATAACTTTAAAAGGCATGGTGACACTTAAGAAGCAAATGGACCATTTAATTTGGAATGAATATAACCTCCAAACCACAAACTGTTGCTGCTTGTCAGATTTAGTGATCAGTAAGGGATTAACTGTGTAACTGCATAAGCCTTAACTCCTGATAGGAAGCCAGATCTTTGGAGGTGAATGAAAAGTGCATTAACTCAAGAAAAAATATGTAATCTCCAGGGTGTCCCATGAATCAGGCATTACAGACAGTATAATCTGAATTAGTTCCTCATTGCACGTTTCCCACCTGAAAGAAATGGGAGAGACACCAACATATTAACAAACATTAGCGGTGCAATCGGCAGTCTAATTTCTTATTTGATTTCATATAGGCATTTATCAACGATAATTGATGCATTGTTTTATTTTTCAAAACAAAGAACAAACTTTTTTTTTTAATATAAAACAGAAGATCCAAAAAAAGAAATACAAAGGACTTGAGTTTTTAACA